>NC_092288.1:25859654-26157154 GCF_036320965.1 Panulirus ornatus | reverse complement strand
GGATGAACAGCTGGGGTTACTGTGGACTGACTGCCGCGACCAGAATCAGAACTAATGTATGTGGGCTTGACCTCCAGCCGGTCCATGAATACGTCATAGTCAGGAACGCCAACACTTCACCGCGATAGATATATTGATGGATAGCTAGATACGAATATAGATACAGATATAGACCAAGTGATAGCTGGAGTCTGGTACAATACCCGTATGTCACCTGTCTCAAAATTGTTTTTTTTTCCAGAATAGCTGCTGATGAGGCTGGACCAGAACTGGAATCCAGGAGGCAAAGGTGATGGACATCATGTGTCAGGAGTGGATGAGTCACTATGTATCTGTCTTGTGTTGAGAGAGGTGAACCCGCCTCCCTAGGTCGTGTGACCCCCCCCCCCCCCACCCCCCACCCGTAAGTAAGGATCCGTCCAACTCTGGATCTTAATCCGGATGAGAAGCGACGAGAGACCGGCCGGTTGTTGCCGGTTCATACACAGCGGGAGGGTAATGGGGCGACCACATAACGCGGCAACAACACTGAGGCGAAGTCCTCCATGATGGTCAGACGAGACGCTGCTACACAACTGGGGTCAGGTCAGGCCAGGTGTGGCCAGACATGTTGTGTGGAGGCGTCCCTGGTTGTGGCCAGGCTACATCCTGCGGTTGTGGTGAGTGTTGCTCACAACACACAGGGACGGGTTGTGTGTGTGTGGGTGTGTGTGTGTGAGAGAGAGAGAGAGAGAGAGAGAGAGAGAGAGAGAGAGAGAGAGAGAGGTGTTGGTGAGGTAGACACGCAAGACATCAGACACCGTTGTTAAGGTGGCCAGGGTGACGTAGTGGAGGAAGATGACGCAACGGACGTGAAGATGTGGTCATGATACATCATGTGAGCAGCTCATGATATGTGACTACGATCATCGCTACAGCACATGGTAGGCTGGAGGGCAGACGTATGGTAGCAGGAGGTGAGGTGCACCATGATACAGGATGAGAGGGTCAGGGAAGTATGAGTTTAGCATGTATGATCCTCAGATGGTGCCAGGGATGTGGCTCGTGATGGTGGCGGTGTGGGGTGTGGGGTGTGGTGTGTGGTAGTGTGTGATGGTAGTGTGTGAGGGTGATGTGTGTGGTGTGTGATGGTAGTGTGTGGTGTGTGGTAGTGTGTGATGGTAGTATGTGAGGGTGATGTGTGGTGGTGTGTGGTAGTGTGTGGTGTGTGGTAGTGTGTGGTAGTGTGTGCTGGTGTGTGTTGGTAGTGTGTGCTGGTGTGTGGTAGTGTGGTAGTGTGTGGTGTGTGGTAGTGTGTGCTGGTGTGTGGTAGTGTGTGGTGTCAATAGGGAAGTGGCTCTCGTCTGCCGACTTAACCAGAGTTTGCCAAGTGAATAATTAAGAACCTCTGACATTAACGTGTGAGACTCGCTTCAAGGTAGACCTCGAGTCCCAAGTGTGTGTGTGTGTGTGTGTGTTGAGCGCCTGTAAGGACTGCAGGCGTGCATGATGCATGCATGCGCCTGATCCATCCCTGCTGATGAAGACGGAAGTGATGATAATGACTGAGCAGCTGTTGATCAAGACAAGGTTCATCAGAAGGATATTAATCACTTCCAGTCAAGATTAATCGATCATCATTTACCTGTGTGTCGCTCGTCTTATGTTTCTCATCTGGTCAACAGCTCTTAACGTTGAGGGTTGATCACTGACTGATTCATGGTGTTGGCAGTGAGGGAGGGAACATGGTGGTGTTGGCAGTGAGGGAGGGAACATGGTGGTGTTGGCAGTGAGGGAGGGAACATGGTGGTGTTGGCAGTGAGGGAGGGAACATGGTGGTGTTGGCGGTGAGGGAGGGAACATGGTGGTGTTGGCAGTGAGGGAGGGAACATGGTGGTGTTGGCAGTGAGGGAGGGAACATGGTGGTGTTGGCAGTGAGGGAGGGAACATGGTGGTGTTGGCAGTGAGGGAGGGAACATGGTGGTGTTGGCAGTGAGGGAGGGAACATGGTGGTGTTGGCAGTGAGGGAGGGAACATGGTGGTGTTAGCAGTGAGGGAGGGAACATGGTGGTGTTGGCAGTGAGGGAGGGAACATGGTGGTGTTGGCAGTGAGGGAGGGAACATGATGGTGTTGGCAGTGAGGGAGGGAACATGGTGGTGTTGGCGGTGAGGGAGGGAACATGATGGTGTTGGCAGTGAGGGAGGGAACATGGTGGTGTTGGCAGTGAGGGAGGGAACATGGTGGTGTTGGCAGTGAGGGAGGGAACATGGTGGTGTTGGCAGTGAGGGAGGGAACATGGTGGTGTTGGCAGTGAGGGAGGGAACATGGTGGTGTTGGCAGTGAGGGAGGGAACATGGTGGTGTTGGCGGTGAGGGAGGGAACATGGTGGTGTTGGCAGTGAGGGAGGGAACATGGTGGTGTTGGCAGTGAGGGAGGGAACATGGTGGTGTTGGCAGTGAGGGAGGGAACATGGTGGTGTTGGCAGTGAGGGAGGGAACATGGTGGTGTTGGCAGTGAGGGAGGGAAGACCCCACAATTATGAGACACAGACACCAGAGGTCGTCAGTAATAAGTAACAATATTTTGCTACTTTATTAAGTAGATCACATCCAGATATGCCTTTGCCCAGGTACTTATAATTCCGGCTCGCTCGGGTACTTATAATTTCTCCGTTAATGTAATTGAGAAAAGTAATCGTACAATGTCCAGATTGTAAGTAAATAAGTAAAAGTAGATCTGGAAGTAATCTAGTGTAATAAAGTAACTCGATATTGTTACTTGATCACTTACCACTGACTGGTAATTACAGTCATACCTTGCACACATATAGACACGAGTTTCGAACATGTCCACTTCACTAATACCCCACACACACACACACACACACACACACACACACACACACACACACACACCAGCTGCTTCAATTTTCGCTCTCCACTGCCACCAGCCAGACAGCTATTCCCGCGCGCACCTCACATGACTATTCACCAGACCGATAAATGAATAGCCAATCCGCACAGAAACCCTTGTTCAGCGGGACAGCTAATGGTATCGCGTTCATTCCATAGATGGCAGCACCAAGCCCGCCCGCGTTTCTTCTCTTTTCACAAAATAGATGGAAGGACCAAGACTGGGTAGGTTCCGCTTTAACTCAATAGATAGCAGGAGCAGCCACGTGTCCCCGGGAATTATCGCACGTGGTCAGGCCCGGGAATCATCGCACGTGGTCAGGCCCGGGAATCATCACACGTGGTCAGGCCCGGGAATCATCACACGTGGTCAGGCCCGGGAATCATCACACGTGGTCAAGCCCGGGAATCATCACACGTGGTCAGGCCTGGGAATCATCACACGTGGTCAGGCCCGGGAATCATCACACGTGGTCAGGCCTGGGAATCATCACACGTGGTCAGGCCCGGGAATCATCACACGTGGTCAGGCCCGGGAATCATCACACGTGGTCAGGTCCGGGAATCATCGCACGTAGTCAGGCCCGGGAATCATCACACGTGGTCAGGCCCGGGAATCATCACACGTGGTCAGGCCCGGGAATCATCACACGTGGTCAAGCCCGGGAATCATCACACGTGGTCAGGCCTGGGAATCATCACACGTGGTCAGGCCCGGGAATCATCACACGTGGTCAGGCCTGGGAATCATCACACGTGGTCAGGCCCGGGAATCATCACACGTGGTCAGGCCCGGGAATCATCGGACGTAGTCAGGCCCGGGAATCATCGCACGTGGTCAGGCCCGGGAATTATCACACGTGGTCAAGCCCGGGAATCATCACACGTGGTCAGGCCCGGGAATCATCACACGTGGTCAGGCCCGGGAATCATCGCACGTGGTCAGGCCCGGGAATTATCACACGTGGTCAGGCCCGGGAATCATCACACGTGGTCAAGCCCGGGAATCATCACACGTGGTCAGGCCCGGGAATCACACTATTTCAACAATGGCTAAATGGACCAGGTTCCGGGCCGGCCGTGGCCTCCGTGTTGGTAATGGGAGAAGAGATGGGTTAAGGTGGAGCATGGTAGGTGGTGATGGGTGGGTGTGTGGCGCCTGCAGGTGGCAGTAGGTGGTGATGGGGGTGTAGGGTGTGGCGCCTGTAGGTGGGAGAATACTGTAGGTGGTCGTCAGGTGGAGGGAAGGGTGAGGAAGAAACTAAGGGAGTTAAGGGAGAGAGTGAGAGTGGAAGGGAGAGTGGGAAGGTTGACCCCTCCAGAGGTACCCCAGATTCTGGGGGCACCTCCTTACCCCTCACCAGACCTGGGGATGACCACCCCTGTCCTGGGGGGGGGGGGGGCTACTATGCCTAGCCCTCCACACCTGACCCCCCCCCCCCCCCCCCACCGACTCCCACTGACCAGAGTCAACACAAGTAAGTAAACAAAGCACATCAGAGATATGAACGACTCTGAAAAGGTCGTTCACTTGCGGCAATCATGGGGTCGTACATCAGCCTGGCCTGCCCCATATACTGGGGGTTCCAGGGGTCGTACATCAGCCTGGCCTGCCCCATATACTGGGGGCTCCAGGGGTCGTACATCAGCCTGGCCTGCCCCATATACTGGGGGCTCCAGGGGTCGTACATCAGCCTGGCCTGCCCCATACACTGGGGGTTCCGGGGGTCGTACATCTGCCTGGCCTGCCCCATACACTGGGGGTTCCGGGGGTCGTGCTGGTGAACAGTGCTATGTGTGGTGAAGTAAACAGTGATAGAGCTGGTTCCCTGCTTGTTACAATCTTCATTCCTTCTTGTTTCATACTTGTTCTCCGTTTCCCACGTTAGCGAGGTAGCGTCAGGTTTTACACGAAATCTCATCATTTGCCTCTTTTCTCTTTTTCTTCTTTTGAAAAGTAACAGTACAGTAGGGGAAGGTTTCCAGCCCCCACTCCCGCCCTTGTTAATGTTCCTCAACTCGTAAGAGATACCCTTCCCCTGGGGGGGGGGATCAGAACTTCACATAGCAGCTTAAGTTCACAAAAAGTTCGTCTCCGGAACTTACGTGTGTGAGAAAACTTGAAACGTTAGCGTTAAGATATGCAAAAATTTATTCTTTAACTTCCAAAGGATAAAAGAAAAATCATTTGTTAACTTCTGGAAATTAAGTAATTTGACTTTGAAGGTCATCACCAGAGGAGCATGATTTATGTATATTGGAACCTGACACAACGCGATCCTTTATCTTTAGGATCTAGGAAGCCTCGATCCTTCAACCTTAGGATGTGGAAAGCCTCGATCCTTCAAGTTCAGGATCTGGAAAGCCTCGATCCTTCAAGTTCAGGATCTGGAAAGCCTCGATCCTTCAGCTTTAGGTTCTGAAGCGACTCAATCTATGAATTTAAGGATCTAAAAGGCTTCAGTCCATTAACATCAGGTTCTGAAGGAAACTCGACCCTTCAGATGAAGTATTTGGAACCCTTGATCCTTGAACAGTGGGTCTGGAAAACAGATGATATTATGGCGCTCTTCCTGCAGAAGGGAAACATGTTTGGAGTTGCCTCCAGCCAAGGCAAACGTCATGCAAATTCGCTAAGCGTATCATTTGTCGATCGTCAAGACGGGCAAACTGGATTGCCCAAACGAGTCTCGTCAGGAAAAGAAAAAAAGATTTTGTTTCATTTCCAGAATAAACACAGCGCGAGTCCTCACCGTGCAGTCCAGGCAAACGTAGAACATCCTTCAGTAAACACAGCAGCTATCAGTCACATGGAAACCCTGACGTCTTCTTAAGGCGTCTCAATAGACCTTCATAACTCCTGGAAAATTGAGAAATCCAGGTTAACCTTCGCAGTCTTACCTGAGGCTCCCTCCTGTGGTGGAGTCTCACCACGACCATACAGGTCAAGGAATCAAACCTACCATGACCCCAGAGGTCAAGGAATCAGACCTACCATGACCCCAGAGGTCAAGGCCTAAGCAGACCTACCATGACCCCAGAGGTCAAGGCCTAAGCAGAACTACCATGATACCCCAGAGGTCAAGGCCTAAGCAGACCTACCATGACCCCAGAGGTCAAGGCCTAAGCAGACCTACCATGACCCCAGAGGTCAAGGTACCAACTTGCGGGTCTGTGAGGAAAAGGTCAGATGTAGACGATCGGCTCCCCAGGGCAGCCTCCCGTGTAGACTCGGTCATGCTGGAACAAAAGACTTGCATGTTTCCGAGGCGCCTAACTTGGCCAGACTCAACACCAGGAAATGCTTTCTTAAAAGGTTTCCAAGACGAGGACGCAAATGGCTCGTAACCTCAACTGTGTTGTTAATAAGGTATTGCTTCAACACCAGGTCCGCCCCTGCAACACCAGGACTGCTCCTGCAACACCAAGACCTACTGAAATACCATGACTGCTTTTGCAACACCAGAGAGGCTTTGTTAATGGCCGCCCCGGCAACACAAAGGTCGCACTTGCAGCACATCAGGGCCGTCCTCACAACACAACACGGTCGTACATGTTATGGGAAAAGCGCTATGTTAACAAGTCCTGTGTTACTGTTGCTAATCTGTAGAGGGAAAACTTCCTAACGTTTTGTACCACAATTATCGAGAAACGTTTTTTAAGTGACACACGTTGAAGGTGTAGCAGGAAGGAGGCGAAAAACCATTGTTAATAACAGAAGGACATGACTTCACCAAGCTTTGTTAACTTTAACAAGGAAATCCTGCAGAGAATGTCGGCCTTCAGTGGTCCTTGGGTGTCATTTCCGGCCTTGTGACTCCCTCACTGACAACCTGGGTAGGGAAGATAATACTAAACACGAGTTTAATGTTCGTAAAGTCTTGTTTTGTGTCGTTATGAAGGGTTTTGTGGCGGTAACGTTACTGATATGTGCGTTGTGGGTGTGGTGGTGTGTGTACACACACACACACACACACACACACACACACACACACACACGATACAAAGGTTATAAGGGAAGTGAAAAGCGAGAGAAATTGCATCAACGTACAAAGGAACTAGACAGACACCAAAGTCAGTCTTCTACATGACTCGTGAAATTCAACTGAGCAAATGTAAAATCATGAGGAGGGAGGAGAGCCAGGGAAGAAGGTCCCAGTGTGACCATCATCTGGTGAGGACTGAGCTGCTGGAATCTACTTGTGAGAGGGACTTGGGAGTGGACATTGCTCCCAGCCTGTCGCCAGAGACTTGCATGAAGAATATAGTTAAGGAGACCGAAGTGTCTGCTGGCAAATATTAGAACTGTATTCATGTATGAGGAACTGAGTGAATATTCAGCGAGCTGTTCAAGTCCTTCATAAGGCAGAACTATACAGAATATTCGTCACAAGTTTGGTCGCCGAACCCAAAGAGACGGAGAGAGCTAACAGAGAAGGTCTAGAGGAGGACAACAGAGATGGTACCAGAAGAGAGGCTGAGTTACTGGGAAAGGCTAAAGGCCTGGAATTGTTTTACCATGAAAGAGAGAAGAGTGAGAGGTGACCTGATCACAATCCATGAGTTATCCACCCAGTTTGGTGAAGTAGACAGGGACTTCTTCAAAAGATATAGGATAAAACAAGCAGAGGACAACATGAAATTAAGCAAGAAACTTGTTGAAAGTATGTAAACAAATCCTTTCATAGCATAAGAGTGGTGGATGAATGGGATGAACTGAATGTGAAGATGATGAAAAACTTGTATGATAGAAGAAAAAAGTCAAGATGTGGGGTCCCACAAGTGTAGTACTCCCTCCTTGTGCACTGCAAATATGTACTTACAGAAAAATGGTTTTAATACACACACACACACACACACACACACACACACACACACACACACACACACACACACACAGATCATGGACCGGAAACAGGCGCTACACTACACCCCGGTCTTGGTGACCAGTGTCGTGTGTACGGTTCTGGGAAAGATCATTGGAAAGCGAGTGGATGACTTTCTAAGGATGAGAAATTACGCAAGTGAGAGACAGTGTGGTTTCAGGGAGACGAGATCAGGCGTTAACTAGCTTCCTGTAAGTCTACGAGAGAGCGAGTTCAGCCATGGACAAAAAGACGGGCTGGATGGACTGTCTGAAACTGGACTGTCAGAAAGCATTTGACACCGTCCCGCACGGGAGGCTGTTTAAGAAACTGCATCACCAGGATGGGAATAAGGGGAACACTCCTACAACGAATAGATTATCTCAGTGGCAGGGAACGAACGACGCATGTCAGAGGAACCTTCTCGTAACGGGTTGAGGTGACCAGCGGAGTGCCACGGGGTACGACCCCGGGACCATTGCTCTTCTTGATCTTCGTAATGACCTTCCTGGAGGTATGGACTCCTGCCTGAATATGTTTGTGACTGATGGACACTTCTCGATATGACTATAACCTAACAGAAGATAAGCTGCATGCATTACCACACGCTGAGCTGTGGGGCCCCCACTACATGCAGTACCACACGCTGAGCTGTGGGGCCCCCACTACATGCAGTACCACACGCTGAGCTGTGGGGCCCCTACTACAAGCAGTACCACACGCTGAGCTGTGGGGCCCCTACTACAAGCAGTACCACACGCTGAGCTGTGGGGCCCCCATTATAAGCACTACCACATGCTGAGCTGAGGGCCCCCACTAGGGGTCGTGCCCAGCAGGGGTGTGTGTACACGTGAGCCAACAGGGGGGAGCCTGGCCCAGCCTGGCACGATGTATCTGAGGGACACGTCTTCTGGGATATAAGAAATTCACTTTGTGTTTACGCTGGCGTTGTTATCAACAAAGATGGCGGCTGCACCTGGGACGCTGCCGGGAGCCCGCTAGTCTGGGACACTGTTGGCAGCCTGCAGGTCTGGGACACTACTGGCAGACTGCAGGTCTGGGACACTGCTGGCAGCCTGCGGGTCTGGGACTGTTGGCAGACTGCAGGTCTGGGACACTGTTGGCAGCCTGCAGGTCTGGGACACTGCTGGCAGCCTGCGGGTCTGGGACACTGTTGGCAGATTACAGGTCTGGGACACTGTTGGCAGCCTGCAGGTTTGGGACAGTGTTGGCAGCCTGCAGGTCTGGGACACTGTTGGCAGCCTGCAGGTCTGGGACAGTGTTGGCAGCCTGCAGGTCTGGGACACTGTTGGCAGCCTGCAGGTCTAGGATCACTTGTTATGGAATCCTTTCAGTAGAGTCCATCATTCCTTCTTTCCTTCCTTCACATGAACCATCTGATGAATATGTCTTTCATTCTGCATGCAGGCAGCGAATATATACACGTACTCATCTGATCAACAGTTCCTTCTATCACTTTTCATTGTATCTGTATCCACTTCTTTCACTGAACAGTGATTTACCTTCGCCAGTTAACCATTGTTAATCTGTAGTGCATAAAAGATAACATCTAATTCAACATATGAGGATCCGGAACCAATTATTTTCATCCGTTTGATCAAACTCTTTTTACAATCTATGGTTCAGTGTGCGTCTCATTAGTGAGGCGAACAATTATCTCTTTAGCCGTATAACTTAATTACCCATTATGTGTCAGCCAGGAGTGTGTGGCTGGTCCTGGCTCATCTACTGCTTTGGACTCGTTCATCACACCGAGTCATCACCGGTCATCCGAAATGTGATGTTATCCGGATTATGGCATCGTCAAAGTGACGATATCCGAGATATGGTACACAAAATGTGATGTTATCCGAAATATGGCGTGGTGGCGAAAGGAATGGATGAAGGTAGCAAGTGTGAATATGTTTATGTCTGTGCATGTATATGTATGTATACGTTGAAATTATAGGTATGTATATGTGCGTGTGTGGACGTGTATGTATATACATGTGTGTGTGGGTGGGTTGGGCCATTCTTTCGTCTGTTTCTTTGTGCTACCTCGCTAACGCGGGAGGTGGAGGGAACGAGGAGAAGAGGGAGACCAAATTGGAGGTGGAAAGATGGAGTGAAAAAGATTTTGTGTGATCGGGGCCTGAACATGCAGGAGGGTGAAAGGAGGGCAAGGAATAGAGTGAATTGGAGCGATGTGGTATACCGGGGTTGACGTGCTGTCAGTGGATTGAATCAAGGCATGTGAAGCGTCTGGGGTAAACCATGGAAAGCTTATGTAGGTATGTGTATTTGCGTGTGTGGACGTATGTATATACATGTGTATGGGGGTGGGTTGGGCCATTTCTTTCGTCTGTTTCCTTGCGCTACCTCGCAAACGCGGGAGACAGCGACAAAGCAAAAAAAAGAATATATATATATATATACGAACAAAGTGCATATGAACGCGCACCTTCATAGAACATACAAACCTTCAACAGCCAGGATCGAACCCGGGACCCCTGTGCAACAGGCGGGAGCGCTACCGCTAGGCTATGATCGCCCCTAATAGGGAAATGACTATTCGAATACTATGTACTCGAATACCCTTCTATGTAGGTGCGCGTTCATATGCACTTTATTCGTATTCATATACCTCCGCGTTGTACAGTTAGGTTCGGTAAAATGCTAACTGCTGGCTGTGTGAGCCTGATGGGAAATGTAGGGTGTAGACCCCGTTGCTCACCAACGTGAGACGAAGGATATTCGAGTACATAGTATTCGAACAGGGGTCCCGGGTTCGATCTTGGCTGTTGAAGGTTTGCATGTGATATATATATATATATATATATATATATATATATATATATATATATATATATATATATATATGTGTGTGTGTGTGTGTGTGTGTGTGTGTGTGTGTATGTGTGTGAGTATGTATGTATGTGTGTGTGTGTGTGTGTGTATGTGTGTGTTGTGTGTGTGTATGTGTGTGTGTGTGAGAGTATGTATGTGTGTGTGTGTGTGTGTGTGTATGTGTGTGAGTATGTATGTATGTGTGTGTGTGTGTGTGTGTGTATGTGTGTGTGTGTGTGTATGTGTGTCATAAATCATCAACAGATGGCACAAATTATCGTCATAAATCGACCATCTTCGACAGTTTTATGTAAGATCATAAATTGTCAGTAATTTCCAAGACTTGAGTACGTCTGCCTGGAACTTGTGCCCCTCTGGCTCTGAAGGCTGCTGGAAAAGGCCCTGGAACGTACTTGAAATTTTCCTTTGGGTAGCCACACACTTCCCAGACCCTGGTCACGGCGGCCACAACACCTGACCCGAACGGGAGACCTTGAGTTCCGAGGGTCGACTGGTGTGCCACTCAGCCACCGCCGCCCACATGTAGTCTATCTTTCGAACCCCGAGTATCAAAGCCGGGTGGGTGGGGGGGGGGGGGGGGGGGGGGGGGGGGGGGGTAGGCGGGGGATACTTCCACCTGAGCTTCGAACCCAGAGCCTCAAGTTATGAACATATCTTACCACGCAGCCACGATCCTGAGAGATACGTTCAAAGAAAACGTAATGATACAGTCATCATACATTGTCATGTATTCTGCCATACATGATGGCACCACAAGAGGCCAGGAAATGTATAATGAATATCCCGGCAAACTTCGTATCTAACTTATAGATAACTCGTATCTTTGTCTTATAGGAATGATAACAAGACACGATAGACGATAGATATCGCACACTTTGCGATATAATGTCATACTTGAACACTGGGCTTTATCTACACTCACACAGACAGACAGACGGACAGACGGAAGGACAGACAGACAGACAGACGGAAGGACAGACAGACAGACGGAAGGACAGAAGGACAGACAGACAGACGGAAGGACAGACAGACAGACTCACTGAAGCGGGTTGCCTTGCCTCTATAATGACCCTGGCTGGGGAGATTGTGAGGGGGTGTGAGGTGAGAGCGAAAGAGTAGAGAGAGAGAGAGAGAGAGAGAGAGAGAGAGAGAGAGAGAGAGAGAGAGAGAGAGAGAGAGAGAGAGACTCCTTTTTCCCCAAACTCTCACACCTCTCCCACCACCCACCTCCCTCCTCTCACACACTCTCTCTGAGCACAATCAATGATCCGGGGTCCCCCGCTACCTTCCGAAAGATTAAATGGAAAACGAAAAAAGGGGAAGAACTTCATGATACAATATATTGTGAAGCAGAGATACATCTGTTGTGCTGTGATGCTCCGTCACCCCTTCCCCTGAGGGAGCGGGAGAGAGGGAGGGAGAGAGGGAGGGAGAGAGGGAGGGAGAGGGGGATGGTTAGATCCAGGGGGTTTGAGGGGGTGTGGGAGGAGGGAGTGATGGGGACAGAAGAGGAGAAAATCCTCCAATGGAAGTCCTTGTAATGAACTTTCTTATGAAATACGTGAGAAGGTGTGTGTGTGTGTGTGTGTGTGTGTGTGTGTGTGTGTGTGTGTGTGTGTGTGTGTGTGTGTGTGTGTGTAGTTTATCTCCTGCTCCATGGTACCCATAATGAGTTCTTCCTCACTCATGCTAAACTTGATCAACCAAGCGCTACACCAACTGTGGAGGTTGTTGAGGTCCCCTTGTAAGCAGCTGCAGTCTCCCCTGGCTACACACTACCCTCATAACCTCTACATCATCTACACCTACAGTAAGTCAGTCATATATATGAATCATTCCACATTGCTCTAGTGATAACAATAAACTATATACCTGACCCAGCTACATGATCCCATGTTCCCATCACTTCTTCCAAACAGAACAAGTCCTACGTACATGTTATGATATGAGGTGCTGGTGTGAGGCTTTGCTGACCCCAGCAGAACCTTCCGTAGCAACGATTACAATCTCATTAATTATGTTAAACAGGGGAAGATTTTAGCAGAGTCTTGGAAATACTTGAGAAAAGTTGCCAGACCTTCTTTATCCTACTTCCGGTACACAAGTCCGCTGCTTCACGATAACTTCACATTTTTCTTGACTTTTTTCTGTCGAAGTTTCCAGCCATGAAGGAAAAATATCTTCATCGAGGCCAGGTCTTCAGTGAAACTGAAATTTTCTAAAGGCAAGCTGAAAAAGTAGCTAGAGAAATAAAGAAGTAAAGAGAGAGAGAGAGGAGGAGAATTAATCTAAGAGTCTTAGAAAACGTGAAAAACGTGTTCTTTACAAGGATCAGGTGGGCGTGTGGAGCAAGATAATGCTGGGTCGAGTTCCAGAGTTTAGCGGTGTGAGGAAAGAAACAAATGTGACAACAGCCCACCCTAGAGATGCGCATGGCTGCATAATAATCCTATGACGGTGTAACCTAACCAGTATTACGTGCTCTATCTTATGGTGGGGGCACACAGGCAGCCAGCCCTCGGGAGCAGAAGCTAAAGTAATATCTGTAGAAGAGAGGAAAGTGAACCATGACCGCGGCGTAAAGCAGGGGGTCAACATCTATTAACCTGGGAGGGTTGGTGTCTAGACCAACACGACGTATCAGGAGTTCTCCCAGCCTCACCCTGCCCTTACTCCCCACGCTGCCCATCCTCCCCACGCTGCCCTTACTCCCCACGCTGCCCATCCTCCCCACGCTGCCCATACTCCTCACCCTGCCCATACTCCCCACGCTGCCCATACTCCTCACCCTGCCCATACTCCCCACGCTGCCCATACTCCCTACGCTGCCCATACTCCTCACCCTGCCCATACTCCTCACCCTGCCCATACTCCCCACGCTGCCCATACTCCTCACCCTGCCCATACTCCTCACCCTGCCCATACTCCCCACGCTGCCCATACTCCTCACCTTGCCCATACTCCCCACGCTGCCCATACTCCTCACCCTGCAGGATAAACATCCTCCCCACGCTGCATGTACTCCCCACAGTACTGCCCACGGTACACCCACGACAAGAGCTGTTCATCAGAACAGCTTCTCTGGTGCACTGAATGATCCACGTATTGTTGTCATACCTGAGGTACACATCTCACTACCAGAAACTGAAACTCTACTTAAATCTACTTAGAACAAGATTGAGACTGACTAAATTCGCCACTTATAACCTCCTCAAATATACTTGAAATATGACCGAGTTGTGTACACCAGTCGCTTTCAACAGCTACTTAAATATACTTAGAATAAGTCTGTGTTGTCCAAACATTCACAACGTAGCTAAAAGTAGACTTTCAGATGATGTCAATAGATAGTAAAGTTTTGGAAATGTACAGAATATTGGTAAGACCCAGTTGGTACTTACCTCCAGTCTTTCTTAACAGGTGCGCGTGATGTAGGGCGGCTGGAGGCACTTACTTGAAGTAGTAGGTGCCGTTGGCGTAGCCGAAGAAGGGGACGGTGTAGGTCATCATCCAGATGTTGCCTCCGCCACAGTCGAAGTAAGGTTTGCTCCAGCGACCGTCTTCATACGTGACGGACAAGATCTCCTCCTGCACCCGAGCTGTGTGCGCCGTGCTGTTCCACTTGTACGTGTGGTAACCTGCCAGGGAGAGGAGAGGCACGTTACCATGGCGGGCAGGGAGGCAAGGAAGGAGGGAGGGAGTGTGGTAACCTGCCAGGGAGAGGAGAAGCACGTTAACATGGCGGGCAGGGAGGCAAGGAGGGAGGGAGGGAGTGAGGCAGGGAGGGAGTGAGGTAGGGTACCTGTTTACTGTTAAATCTATGATACCACACACCGTGTAGGCTCACCTGACAACAATCCCTCCCCAGCTGACACAAATGGGTGGGGCACAGCTAATACACGTACAGGGACTGTCCAGTTCCCCTCCCTAGCCCAAGTTACTGTCTTGTCATCCCACCTGAGCCACACGCTGCTGTCAGTCTCCACACCCGACACATGACAACACTGACGCACCTGACTTAGTATTCTACATTTTTAATTCTCCTGCGGTGATCCTGTGGTGATCCTGCGATGACCCAGCGGTGATCGCTACGCGTTAACCTTCCCACTGGCAAAATCTCGTCATAGGGATAGAATGTTAAAGAGATGTGACCCCAAGAACGTAGAACTTCACACACACACACACACACACACACACACACACACACACACACACACACACACACACTGAAAGCAAAGCTCTGGACCAAGATAAAGTGATCCTTACTGCAACCTGTCGTAATGGATCAGCTGTGGCACTTACGTCCCTCTTGCTCACTCGTCTCAAAGGCAGGTAGCGTGGTGGAGGTGGGGGGGGGGGGGGGTGAGGGAGCGTGGTGGGGTGGGGGGGTGAGGGAGGATGTGGTGGGGTGCGTTAGGAGGGTGATGAGGGGTGATGAGGGGTGATGAGGGGTGATGAGGGGTGCAGGAAGAATTTATATCATGTTTTATGTATGAATTCATCTTATGCAACCTTTGATGCCGCTGGTCTAGCATTACCTGGGTCAGGTTTATCACTCAAAACTTAAAGCATAAACATGTTTCACAGAGGCAAGGGTCGTCCCCAGGTTCAGGGAGAGGCAAGGGTCGTCCCCAGGTTCAGGGAGAGGCAAGGGTCATCCCCAGGTTCAGGGAGAGGCAAGGGTCGTCCCCAGGTTCAGGGAGAGGCAAGGGTCGTCCCCAGGTTCAGGGAGAGGCAAGGGTCGTCCCCAGGTTCAGGGAGAGGCAAGGGTCGTCCCCAGGTTCGAGGGAGAGGCAAGGGTCGTCCCCAGGTTCAGGGAGAGGCAAGGGTCGTCCCCAGGTTGAGGGAGAGGCAAGGGTCGTCCCCAGGTTGAGGGAGAGGCAAGGGTCGTCCCCAGGTTCAGGGAGAGGCAAGGGTCGTCCCCAGGTTCAGGGAGAGGCAAGGGTCGTCCCCAGGTTCAGGGAGAGGCAAGGGTCGTCCCCAGGTTCAGGGAGAGGCAAGGGTCGTCCCCAGGTTCAGGGAGAGGCAAGGGTCGTCCCCAGGTTGAGGGAGAGGCAAGGGTCGTCCCCAGGTTGAGGGAGAGGCAAGGGTCGTCCCCAGGTTCAGGGAGAGGCAAGGGTCGTCCCCAGGTTCAGGGAGAGGCAAGGGTCGTCCCCAGGTTCAGGGAGAGGCAAGGGTCGTCCCCAGGTTCAGGGAGAGGCAAGGGTCGTCCCCAGGTTGAGGGAGAGGCAAGGGTCGTCCCCAGGTTCAGGGAGAGGCAAGGGTCGTCCCCAGGTTCAGGGAGAGGTAAGGGTCGTCCCCAGGTTCAGGGAGAGGCAAGGGTCGTCCCCAGGTTCAGGGAGAGGTAAGGGTCGTCCCCAGGTTCAGGGAGAGGCAAGGGTCGTCCCCAGGTTCAGGGAGAGGTAAGGGTCGTCCCCAGGTTCAGGGAGAGGTAAGGGTCGTCCCCAGGTTCAGGAGAATGCCCCCAGGACACTTATTGTTCCGGCAGGCAGGGGTGTGGGAGACGACCCCCCCTCCCCCAGAAAGAAGCAGGTTGCACTCTCGAGAAGAAGAGAATATCTTTCCTATTTTTGTTTCGTACATCTAAAATATTTGCGAAGATTGTAAAGATTATTCGAAAGATTTTAAAAATTAAAAGTTCTATATTTTGGAATTTGTGCACGTATGAATGTAGGGTAATACAGGTACTGATAGGTATACTATAGTTGTAGTAGTCATAGTAGTTATGGTAGTAGTGGCTGTAATGGTATTGATATCATATATGTACAAAGAAGACACACACACACACACACACACACACACACACACACACACACACACACACACACACACACACACACACAATGAGATTCAGGAGGTAGTCGCCCTAAATACGACCACTCACATCCTGTAATTGGGTTTCAATCCCTTTTCTCTTCCGTCTTGTCTTGTGTTGACATATGCATAAATTAATGAATTGAATGTAAGTATATCTTAACACCCACACCAACTGTGCTCCTCTCACAACACCTCGAAGCTCTGATGTTCTCTACCTCCTCATGTCTTTCCCAGTAACTTAGACCTGCTACATTTTAAAAGACACGTCTTACCTCCTCAAAAATTTATAAGTACTTTTCCTTGTCTTTCCTTTTTCTGCTTCATATATCTATATATATATATATATATATATATATATATATATATATATATATATATATATATATATATATATATATATATATAATGTATATGTGTGTATATATATATATATATATATATATATATATATATATATATATATATATATATATATATATATATATTAAGTAGTTATTTTTATTCTATTATACTTTGTCGCTGTCTCCCTCGTTGGCGAGGTAGCGCAAGAAAACAGACGAAAGAATGGCCCAACCCACCTACATACACATGTATATACCTACACGTCCACACACGCACATATACATACCTATACATCTCAATGTATACATATGTATATATACACACAGACATATACATATATACACATGTACATAATTCATACTGTCTGCAATTATTCATTCCCGTTGCCACCCCGCCAAACATGAAATGAAAACCCTCTCCCCCCGCATGAGCGCGAGGTAGCGCGAGGAAAAGACAACAAAGGCCACATTCGTTCACACTCAGTCTCTAGCTGTCATGTATAATGCACCGAAACCACAGCTCCCTTTCCACATCCAGGACCCACAAAACTTTCCATGGTTTACCCTGGGCGCTTCACATGCAGTGGTTCAATCCATTAAGAGCACGTCAACCCCGGTATACCACATCCTTCCAATTCACTCTATTCCTTGCACGCCTTTCACCCTTCTGCATGTTCAGGCCCCGATCACTCAAAATCTTTTTCACGCCATCTTTCCACCTCCAATTTGGTCTCCAACTTCTCCTCGTTCCCTCCACCTCTGACACATATATCCTCTTGGTCAATTTTTCCTCACTCATTCTCTCCATGTGACCAAATCATTTCAAAACACCCACTTCTGCTCTCTCAGCCACACTCTTTTTATTACCACACATATCTCTTACCCTTTCATTAATTACTCGATCAAACCACCTCACACCACATATTGTTCTCAAACATCTCATTTCCAGCACATCCACCCTCCTCCGCACAACTCTATCCATAGCCCACGCCTCGCAACCATATAACATTATTGGCACCACTATTCCTTCAAACATACCCCTTTTTGCTTTCCAAGATAACGTTCTCGACTTCCACACATTTTTCAACGCTCCCTGAACTTTCGCCCCCTCCCCCACCCTATGATTCACTTCCGCTTCCATGGTTCCATCCGCTGCCAAATCCACTCCCAGATATCTAAAACACTTCACTTCCTCCAGTTTTTCCCCATTCAAACTTATCTCCCAATTGACTTGTCCCTCAACCCTACTGTACCTAATAACCTTGGTCTTATTCACATTTACTCTCAACTTTCTTCTTTCACACACTTTACCAAACTCAGTCACCAGCTTCTGCAGCTTCTCACCCGAATCAATCACCAGCGCTGTATTATCAGCAGAACAACTGACTCACTTCCCAAGCTCTCTCATCCACAACAGACTGCATACTTGCCCCTCTCTCCAAAACTCTTGCATTCATCTCCCTAACAACCCCATCCATAAACATAAACAACCATGGAGACATCACACACCCCTGCCGCAAACCAACATTCACTGAGAACCAATCACTTCACTCTTCCTACATGTACACACGCCTTACATCCTCGATAAAAACTTTTCACTGCTTCTAACAACTTACCTCCCACACCATATATTCATAATACCTTCCACACAGCATCTCTATCAACTCTATCATATGCCTTCTCCAGATCCATAAATGCTACATACAAATTCATTTACTTTTCTAAGTATTTCTCACATACATTTTTCAAAGCAAACACCTGATCCACACATCCTCTACCACTTCTGAAACCACACTGCTCTTCTCCAATCTGATGCTCTGTACACGCCTTTACCCTCTCAATCAATACCCTCCCATATAATTTACCAGGAATACTCAACAAACTTATACCTCTGTAATTTGAGTACTCACTCTTATCCCCTTTGCCTTTGTACAATGGCACTATGAACGCATTCCGCCAATCCTCAGGCACCTCACCATGAGTCATACATACATTAAATAACCTTACCAACCAGTCAACAATACAGCCACCCCCTTTTTTTTAATGAATTCCACTGCAATACCATCCAAACCCGCTGCCTTGCCGGCTTTCATCATCCACAAAGCTTTTACTACCTCTTCTCTGTTTACCAAATCATTCTCCATAACCCTCTCACTTTGCACACCACCTCGACCAAAACACCCTATATCTGCCACTCTATCATCAAACACATTCAACAAATCTTCAAAATACTCACTCCATCTCCTTCTCACATCACCACTACTTGTTATCATCTCCCCATTAGCCCCCTATATATATATATATATATATATATATATATATATATATATATATATATATATATATATATATATATATATATATGTATATATATATATATATACTGCTAGAAGCAGCAGTCATAAGTTTTTATAAAATCATATAGGTGTAAGGTATGTGGACGAGCAGGAAGAGAGGCGAGTGAATGTCTCCATGTAAAGGTTGGTCTACAGCACGGGTGTGATGTCTCCACGGTTGTCTAATTTGTTTATAGATGGGATGATGAGGGATGGGAATGCTTGAGTGTTGGAGGGAGGAGCGAGTGTGCAGTCTGTTGGGATGAGAGGGCCTGGAAAGTGAGTCAGTCGTTGTTCGCCGATAATACAGCTCTGGTGGCTGATTCGAGTGAGAAACTGCAGAAGTTGGTGACTGAGTTTAGAAGAGTGAAAGGAGGAGGTTGAAAGTATATGTGAATAAATACAAAGTTATTAGGTTTAACACGATTGAGAAACAGGTTAGCTGGGATGTGAGAGTGAATGGAGAAATATTGGAGGAAGTGATGTGTTTTAGATATCTGGGAGTGGACTTGGCAGCGGATGGAAGAGGAAGCGAGTCATAGGGTGGGAGAGGGGTTGAAGTTTTGGGGGGCAATGAAGAATATGTTGAATGAGGGTCGTTATGTGGAAGGGCAAAATGGGTATGCTTGTAGGCATGGTAGTTCCAACAATGTTATATGGTTGCGAGGCGTGGGCTACAGATAGAGTTGTGTGGAGGAGGGTGGATGTGTTGGTGGATGTGGTGTGAGGTGGTTTGATCGAGTGAGTAATGAAAGGGTAAGTGAGATGTGTGGTAATAAAAAGTGTGTGGTTGAGATAGCAGAAGAGGGTGTATTGAAATGGTTTGGTCACATGGAGAGAATGAGCAAGGAAAGATTGACAAAGAGGACGTATGTGTCAGAGGTGGAGGGAACGAGGAGAAGAGGGAGACCAAATTGGAGGTGGAAGGATGGAGTGAAAAGAAATGTATGGGTGGAGCCTGAATATGCAGGGGGATGAAAGGCGTGCATGGGATAGAGTAAATTGGAACGATGTGTTATAAAGGGATCGACGTGTTGGTAAAGAAGTGAACAGGGTCATGTGAAATGTCCGAGGTAAGGTAGACCAGGTACACTCACATGATGGCCAGCGGTGAAGTGAGCTGCTCTGGTTAGGTGTGCATGACCTGCTTGGTGCACTGGACTCTGACCTGAACACCTTTGCAAGCAGTCCACTCATGCAATGAGAGTGACTTTATGAATAGCAGGGTCGCCTCGTGTAGTTCCTCAGTGCAAGCAAGAGGCTGGAGGCACTTTGTGTGTGTGTGTGTGGGTGTGTGTGTGTGTGTGTGTGTGTGTGTGTGTGTGTGTGTGTGTGTGCGTCATCAGGACGCACCTCCCTGGGAACACTTGGCTCTGTCTTGAGCCACTGGTCTAGTTGGCTTTAAGTTTTCTACCAGAAATAAAGTGTTTCTCCTGATCCATCCTTCCTGCTCCCACTCTCCTCTCTCACCCTCCCTCTTACACCTTCCTCGCCCACTTTCCCTCTCCCACGGCATCTCCTCTCCCTCCCTCCCTCCCTCCCTCTCCTCCTCCTCTCACCGCTCCCCTCGGGCTCTTCCCTAAGATGATGTGGCCACCAAGGTCCTATATTCTCGATTGGGTGATCATACAGATGAAGGTTGGCTTCTGGTGCTCTCTCTCTCTCTCTCTCTCTCTCTCTCTCTCTCTCTCTCTCTCTCTCTCTCTCTCTCTCTCTCTCTCTCTCTCTCTCTCTCCCCATAAGATTAGGCAAGGCAAAGGAAGACAGATTAAGCCCCCTTACTCTCTCACTAATGGCAAGAGCCAAGGCAGAATAAACCTTATTAGGATTATCAACCTTATATGAATAATTCTCAGAGGGACATTAATAATTCTCAAGATAATGCCAACCATCTTCATGCGCCCACATCTTTGCCAGAATTATCATCATAATATTTTCCTTCAGCTATCATGATTATCATACCAAGGATTATCATGATTATCATACCAAGGATTATCATGATTATCATACCAAGGATTATCATGATTATCATACCAAGGATTATCATGATTATCATACCAAGGATTATCATGATTATCATACCAAGGATTATCATGATTATCATACCAAGGATCATCATGATTATCATACCAAGGATCATCATGATTATCATACCAAGGATTATCATGATTATCATACCAAGGATTATCATGAATATCATACCAAGGATTATCATGAGTATCATACCAAGAATTATCATGAGTATCATACCAAGGATTATCATGAGTATCATACCAAGGATTATCATGATTATCATACCAAGGATTATCATGATTATCATACCAAGGATCATCATGATTATCATACCAAGGATTATCATGAGTATCATACCAAGGATTATCATGATTATCATACCAAGGATTATCATGATTATCATACCAAGGATTATCATGATTATCATACCAAGGATTATCATGATTATCATACCAAGGATTATCATGAGTATCATACCAAGGATTATCAATCTAATAATTATCAGCCACAAAGCTGATTATTCTTACATTTCTTTCATTATTTCCAGAAAAAATTGATCTTTCTGATGTTATATTTTCCCCTGACTAACATGCAGAATTATTCCTCAAAATGCATGATATTCTGATGATAATTGATGACGTCAGTGTTCTGTTTGGTTGATGTCTGTCTGACGTATGAGCAATAGGCTGATAATACTGCCAGGAATTCCAAGAATTATCTGAGTATCACGTGACTACAGAATTAACAGAATTCCATGAATCTCATAATACACATAATTTGATATTTGCTTTGATAATTCCTATAATTATGTTAGTAATTCCTTTAATCAGGCCAATAACTCTCAGCTGATAACTGAATAAATGGGTGATGCAGGGAGGTGGGTCAGGGAGGTGGGTCAGGGAGGTAGGTCAGGGAGGTGGGTCAGGGAGGTAGGTCAGGGAGGTAGGTCAGGGAGGTAGGTCAGGGAGGTGGGTCAGGGAGGTAGGTCAGGGAGGTGGGTCAGGGAGGTGGGTCAGGGAGGTGGGTCAGGGAGGTGGGTCAGGGAGGTAGGTCAGGGAGGTGGGTCAGGGAGGTGGGTCAGGTAGGTGGGTCAGGGAGGTAGGTCAGGGAGGTGGGTCAGGGAGGTAGGTCAGGGAGGTAGGTCAGGGAGATTACCGTGGCAGGGAGATTACTCAGGCTGAGAGTGCAGGGAGAGGGGACGGCAAGGATTTGTGAGGGAGAGGGTTTTGTAAGGAAGAAGAAACTGTGTAAGGGAGGGATATATGTGTCGGGGAGGGGGCTTGTGTTAGGAAGGAACGTTGTATAGTGAAGGGAGATTAGGAAGGGAGAGCTTGGTAGATGTTGAGAAGCAGGGAGAACGTGTCGTAAAGATGGACTAGTGAGGGAGAAGATGGTAGATGAGGCACACTAACGAAGGGAGAGTAACATAAACCTGAAGTAAGCAGTCAAGGGAGAGTAACATGTAGGGGACAGGGAACTGGGTAGTATACAGTGTAGGGGACAGGGAACTGGGTAGTATACAGTGTAGGGGACGAGGGAAGTGAACAATAGGGAATTACACTGGGAGGAGGAGGAGGAGGAGGAGGAGGAGGAGGAGGAGGAGGAGCAGGAGGAGGAGGAGGAGGAGGAGGAGGAGGAGGAGGGAACCATATAGCTGGGTCACAGCTGACGTAGTTTCATCAAGTAAACTAGAATGAATGACCTTTGACCTCGGATATGTGAACGAAGGGTTAAATTGAGAAGAATGGGAAGGGACACTATAGGTGATGGGAAGGGTTACTATGGGTGATGGGAAGGTTCTGTGGCGATGGGAGGGCTAGGTAGTGAGGGGAGGGTCTGGGTAGTGATGGAAGGGCTAGGTGGTGATGGGAGGAGCTAGGTGATGACAGGAAGGGCTAGGTGGTGATGGGAGGTGCTAGGTGATGACAGGAAGGGCTAGGTGGTGATGGGAGGTGCTAGGTGATGACAGGAAGGGCTAGGTGGTGATGGGAGGTGCTAGGTGATGACAGGAAGGGCTAGGTGGTGATGGGAGGTGCTAGGTGATGACAGGAAGGGCTAGGTGGTGATGGGAGGTGCTAGGTGATGACAGGAAGGGCTAGGTGGTGATGGGAGGTGCTAGGTGATGACAGGAAGGGCTAGGTGGTGATGGGAGGTGCTAGGTGGTGATGGGAGGAGCTAGGTGATGACAGGAAGGGCTAGGTGGTGATGGGAGGAGCTAGGTGATGACAGGAAGGGCTAGGTGGTGATGGGAGGTGCTAGGTGATGACAGGAAGGGCTAGGTGGTGATGGGAGGTGCTAGGTGGTGATGGGAGGAGCTAGGTGATGACAGGAAGGGCTAGGTGGTGATGGGAGGAGCTAGGTGATGACAGGAAGGGCTAGGTGGTGATGGGAGGTGCTAGGTGATGACAGGAAGGGCTAGGTGGTGATGGGAGGTGCTAGGTGGTGATGGGAGGTGCTAGGGGATGACTAGGTGGTGAAGTTCTTGGTATTCATATATTTGTCCTGCGTTGAATCCCTTCCCTCTGTATCATATCACTGTATTTCGTGAATACAGTACTGTATTTCGTAAATACAGTACTGTATTTCGTGAATACACTACTGTATTTCGTGAATACAGTACTGTATTTTGTATGATGTATTTCTGTTGCAGTCGTGAGCCGCCGGCGTGAGTGTAGCAGCAGAAGTGTCTTGTCTCATTATTTCATCTCTCATTAAAGTCAGATTTTAAGCAAGTTCATCAAACAACTAAACTGTGTCGTCACCAGCGGATGCCGCCACAACACTCAACTCTGCCCAACTCCCGGCCAAGTCGTTAAGCGTATCACATCCGCTAAACATTGCCACTTAACCCCTGATAATTGCTCGACTATTGTGCCCCCTGTTGCCTGTTTAACCCCTTGTGATGACCAATTACTTCAGCTTCCATACACACGAGACCTGGAGAAGGAGGGACCCGGCAACTGGCGAATCGATTGCCCTAATCTTGGCTGATCCTCCGGTGAATAGAAGCGGTTCTGAGTGGGATTGGAATGTTATGATTGGTAGTGACACAGGAGACGTGTGTGTGTGTGTGTGTATCGACCAGGCCGGAGGAAAAGATGAGCACCTGAGTTGGTGGTGGGCCGACTGCCTCACTCAGGATTCGAACCTGCGTGTGTTGGAGCCGAGGTCGGGAGACGAACATGATTCTTGTTCACCAAAGCCTGACCACTGTCCTCTGCCTCTCACCCTGCCCCTCTCCCTCACCCTGCCCCTCTCCCTCACCCTGCCCCTCACCCTGCCCCTCTCCCTCACCCTGCCCCTCACCCTGCCTCTCCCTCACCCTGCCTCTCCCTCACCCTTCCTCTCCCCCACCCTTCCTCTCCCCCACCCTTCCTCTCCCTCACCCTCCCCCTCTCCCTCACCCTTCCTCTCCCCCACCCTGCCCCTCTCCCCCACCCTGCCCCTCTCCCCCACCCTGCCCCTCTCCCTCACCCTTCCTCTCCCTCACCCTGCCCCTCTCCCTCACCCTGCCCCTCTCCCTCACCCTGCCCCTCTCCCTCACCCTTCCTTCCTCTGTTGTCTTCCTCCATCTAAATGGATCGTCTTTTCTCTTTGTCTCTTCTCCCTTCCTCTCCCTTTCTTTTCCTGCCTCACACTTTCTTTTGCTTCCTCTCCCCTCCCCTCTCCTCTCCCCTCCCCTCTCCCTTCCCCTCTCTCTTCGCCTTTCTACGTTTTTCTGTCTTTCCTCTCTACCTTATCTCCCTCTTACTTTCCATTTCGTCATCTCCCCACTGCCTCTCAACTCCCCACTCCACCTCATCTCCCCACTTCCTTTCAACCCTCCACTCCTGTCTTCCGACTCCTACTCCTCTCCCCACTCCCCTTCTCTCCCCATTCCTCCTTCTATTCTTCTTCTCACTCCCCTTGCTCTCCCCACTCCCCTAACTCTCCTCATTCAACTTCCTTTCCCCTTTTTCCCTCCTCTTTCCACTTCCCATCCTCTCCCCATTCATCTAATCTTCCAAATCGCCTCCCCTCCCCTCCTCTCCCCACTCCCCAGCACCTACGTAAGCTGGGGAGTCTGAGCGGCAGAACATGGGTGACACTGACAACCTTGGCCTGCCTGCTGCTCTCAAGGTCTGTCTGTCTGTCTGCAACACGTCTCCAACACGTGCGTCATACATGTCACTTGTATATCTCTCACGTGTCTTGAACACGTCTCCAACACGTGCGTTATACATGTCACTTGTATATCTCTCATGTGTCTTGAACACGTCTGCCACGTGCCACGGTCACGTCTCCCACGTGTATATATATATATATATATATATATATATATATATATATATATATATATATATATATATATAAGCAAGAGAGTCTCGGGGTTTCATGTGTACAAACTGGTCGCACAACTTGGGTCTGTCATGAGACAAAGTCATCTTCCATCTCACAGTCGGCTCCTCCTCCTCCTCCTCCTCCACACGCCGGACCAGCCAGCCAGCCGGCCACCACCATACCTCTAGGGTGATTCTCACTCAGTATTGAATATCGTTCACGACCCTAAAGTTATGGTAATGCGAGTCCAATGTCATTTGTACCTTCGTCCTGGCCAAGTACTCGCCCTTGGCCAGGTTGGTGGTGGCGGCAGAGGTTGGATGGGTCGTCCTCAAGCGTGTGTTGGTCCTCAAGCTACACACTCGACCCTTGATATTTACTTGGCACACGTCAGCCACGTGTCTGGCACTCACAACACACAACCTCTCCTCTGGTCATAACTCGAATCACTCGTGTGCCAGTAATACCACACCACATGGTTGAGCCAGCCTCCCCACCCACCTCCCCTCACTCACAGTCCTCGTTTTTGTCTCCCACTAAACACACTCCCTCTGGTGACTGAGACCTGTGCACCATCTCAGAGCGCAGCAACACCAGCCGGGTAAACTTCAACGGTGCAAAGACCAGTTTCTGCCTCTCTCTCTCTCTCTCTCTCTCTCTCTCTCTCTCTCTCTCTCTCTCTCTCTCTCTCTCTCTCTCTCTCTCTCTCTCTCTCTCTCTCTCTCTCATTCGTTTAACACCATCAAATTTCCTGACACCACAATCGAACCCTGCAATAGTGAAGACAAGTTAGACCTGACCATTGTCTCCACTGTATCTTGGTGACCCACATCATGAACATCATAACCTGACTCGCTGACGTTAGTGGTTTGTTTACACGTCATGTTTGACGTGTGAGGACGTGATCCTCACCTGCTGGAGTCTCATCCTCCCCAACATGTCTCTGGTGGTGATGTTCCACCTCTCATACACTCAGAGTGGAATGTAAAGTCTTCCACATCATCAACTCCCTCACTGTCACCTCACCTTGACCATCTACCATGGTGTTGCTTCTCTCTCTCTGTTCTACAAGTATCATCATCTCGGTCACTGTCTTCGTGAGCTGTCTGCCTCTGTCATGGATACTAAGACCTTGGACCTGCTGCTTCCCGCTGTTGCTCTGTGGAGATCAACTATACGAGGACTGGTCGTTGTGGTACACCCGTCCTTCCTCGCACAACGATACTGTGCAATTCTTTTCCACCTTACGCTTTCATCTTTTCCTATAACCTCCTCTCTTCCACCTCCCAGTCGAGAATCGGGTCTATCAGCACCTGAGGAAAATTGATGCCTGTCTTGTTTTTTCGCTTCTACAATAAGATTCCTGGAGGGAGACCCAAGCCTGGAGGAGGGACAAGACACTGGAGGTACCAGATCAAGGCGGCTCACAACCCAAGATTGGACACGAAGATGATTAGTACAGGAAACATCAATGAGAATCTCTTGATTGGAGTTTCCGTCGAGTGTTTGACGCCTGTGATGTGTGCGGCTCAGGGTCGATAGGTAAGGTAGATGAGGTACGGTAGATTGATTATAGTAGATGAGGTATGGTAGATTGGTTATGGTAGATGAGGTATGGTAGATGGAGAATTATGGATTGAGCATGGTAGATGAAGGAGGGGGAGGGGTCACCTCACATACGTATGTGTAATGTGTGTATGGTAAGTGTGAACATGATGAATGTGGTGGTAAGTGATTGTCTGGTCGATGAGTATGGTAGATGGAGGTATGTCCGCAGGTACAGACATGGTAGACTGGGTATAATTCCGAACAGCTATGTTGAGGTGCCAATATCTACGTTTAGAAGGAGCTGCTGGAGGGGGGAAGTGCTGGTAGAATAGATACATTTATGAGTTTGTGGTCAACTGAACCACCTGCAGGCCAGGTTGTGTCACAATAGCACAATGGATCACAGGTGAGAAACAGATGCAAAACATGAGATCGTTGACAGCGGTCAGGAATGTGTGTTGGGTGGCAGTGCTAGACGGAGTCCGGGGTTGCCTCGTTGCTCCCCCAGCAGTATGGATGGGGACGTAGTGACGACCTGCGGGCGGGGCAGCTGCAGGCGCGTAGATCTATAATGATTTGTTCTCACATTGTAATCGTCTCTGAGTGAAAAATGAAACATATTTCCCCGTGACACTGTCATCCCGGGTCTGGGCCCCGTGACACTATCATCCCGGGTCTGGGACCCGTGACAGTACCACCCTGAGCCCCAGGCCCCGTGACAGTACCACCCTGAGCCCCGGGCCCCGTTGACAATACCACCCTGAGCCCCGGGCCCCGTTGACAGTACTACCCTGAGCCCCAGGCCCCGTGACAGTAGTAGCTTCGGCTCCAGGCTGGGTCACGGGGCCCGCGTGGGCTCTCTTGCTCCCAGACCATTGTGGCCATATTGCTGCTGCAGCAACACTTCCATGTACGCCCTTTATGATGTGTGTGTGTGTGTGTGTGTGTGTGTGTGTGTGTGTGTGTGTGTGTGTGTGTGTTGTCCTAATCATGTATGTAATCCCGTGTCTTCATTCGTTAAGTGTGTGCATCTGTGAGTGACTGTGTCCTTGTGTGTCACAAACACATGCATGATGAGTGTATGTATGTGTGCATGTATGTATGCATGCATGTATGGATGTGTATGTATATATGTATGTATGCATGTGTATGTATATATGTATGTATGCATGTGTATATATATACTATAGTGAGAACAGGAGCATCTATCATGTGAGCGTGTTGGCTCTCACTGGTCGTGGGTGTCACAGTGGTGGGAGAGGAGGAAGGGAGAGGAGGAAGGGAGAGGAGGAGGAAGAAGTGCTGGAAGTATGTAGAAAGAGAAGGAAGTAATTAAAGATGATAAGACAAGCAGGTGAGAGTGGGAGGAGCGAGGGAGAGGTTGTGAGAGTCTGGGGCTGGAAGATAGAGGGGGGGGATGGAGTGTGAGATGTGAGAGTGGTGTGAGAGGGAGAGCAAGGAAAGGAGTTCATATCACACAAAACATTACTCACATTTTACAGTTGGTCGGCAACACAAGAGCTAGTCGGCAACACAAGAGCTGGTCGGCAACATAAGAGCTGGTCGGCAACACAAGAGCTAGTCGGCAACACAAGAGCTGGTCGGCAACACAAGTTCCTAACTGACATATTATCTCCCCCCCCCCTCCCCAGGAGTGGTAGATTTACCCCACACGTTAAGCATATTGTCCAGGGTCGTGTATCATGCATGCCTGGGTCGTGCATATTGTCCAGGGTCGTGTATCATGCATGCCTGGGTCGTGCATGTTGTCCAGGGTCGTGTATCATGCATGCCTGGGTCGTGCATATTGTCCAGGGTCGTGTATCATGCATGCCTGGGTCGTGCATGTTGTCCAGGGTCGTGTATCATGCATGCCTGGGTCGTGCATGTTGTCCAGGGTCGTGTATCATGCATGCCTGGGTCGTGCATGTTGTCCAGGGTCGTGTATCATGCATGCGTGGGTCATGCATGTTGTCCAGGGTCGTGTATCATGCATGCGTGGGTCGTGCATGTTGTCCAGGGTCGTGTATCATGCATGCCTGGGTCGTGCATATTGTCCAGGGTCGTGTATCATGCATGCCTGGGTCGTGCATGTTGTCCAGGGTCGTGTATCATGCATGCGTGGGTCGTGCATGTCATGCCTCCACTGCTCAGTAAACAATAGTCATGCGTCAGTCGTCTATGTGCTGTTCATGACCCCCCCCCCCATCATGCGTTCCTATCTGTGCATGGCGTGCGTCATGCGTCCCCCCCCCCCCCTCACCGCCTGGTAACATTAAAGATAACATGTTACAAATGTCAGTTCTTGATAAAATACACAGTCGACATTGAAGTTTTATTTCACTTTTCTTGTATGAATATTTCTCGTATTATGCTTTCCATTTTCTCCTCCGCGGTGTTGTGTTATCATACGCTTATCTTGACTCCCAGATAGCAGGCGGATAACGTGTGGGTTGCCGGCTTCCCAGTCAACCATTCTGAGATGGAATGATGGAGTGAAAAACATTTTGAGTGATCGGATCATGAACATACAGGAGGTTTAAGTGAAAGGCATTCACGGGATAAAGGGAATTGAAACGATGTGGTATACCGGGGTCGACGTGCTGTCATTGGATTGAACCAGGGCATGTGAAGCGTCTGGGGTAAACCATGGAAAGTTTTGTGGGGCCTGGATGTGGAAAGGGAGCTGTGGTTTCGGTGCATTACATATGACAGCTAGAGACTGAGTGTGAACGAATGTGGCCTTTGTTGTCTTTTCCTGGCGCTACCTCGCTATCGCTGGGAATGGAATGGCGATCAAGGATGAGAGAGAGAGAGAGAGAGAGAGAGAGAGAGAGAGAGAGAGAGAGAGAGAGAGAGAGAGAGAGAAGACATAACAACAGTCATGATCCTCCTCCAGCAGACATAAGACTCCCCCTTCCCGGACCAGCTGGCAAGCGGTTCCCGTTCACCCAGGAGGAGGTCTGAGCCCAGGAGGAGGGAGGTCTGAGCCCAGGAGGAGGTCTGAGCCCAGCAGGAGGTCTGAGCCCAGCAGGAGGGAGGTCTGAGCCCAGCAGGCGACGGGCCACATGAACAGTGTACGTGGTGTTAAGTCATCCTCAACACCTGGAGGAGGAGGTGTGGAGGATGACTCGGTCGCTGATCGTTGCTTGACGCTCACCTCCTTAACGACCCTGGCAGTTGATGGTCCTACTGCCCAGCCAACCAGAGCGCGCCACGTCAGTAGCGAGGCTCATGGTCATTATCACCACTCAAGTCTGAGTCTTAATTAACCTGACGCTGCTTCCCTGAGGGCCAGTCATACAGGGGTCCTGCAGGTCCTGCAGGCCAGTCATACAGGGGTCCTGCAGGTCCTGCAGGCCAGTCATACAGGGGTCCTGCAGGTCCTGCAGGCCAGTCATACAGGGGTCCTGCAGGTCCTGCAGGCCAGTCATACAGGGGTCCTGCAGGTCCTGCAGGCCAGTCATACAGGGGTCCTGCAGGTCCTGCAGGCCAGTCATACAGGGGTCCTGCAGGTCCTGCAGGCCAGTCATACAGGGTCCTACAGGAAAGTCGGTCACTGGAGGGGGGGCGGGGGGTCCTGCAGGAGGGGAGGCAGGATGGTTATACAAGAGTCTGGTGGGTGGCGGGGGGGGGGGGGGGACGACCAGCTGGGCCCCTCCACCACAGCTGGTGTTGACGACCTCCCCCCCCCCCCCCCCCGGCCACGCTCCAACCCCCCCCCTTCCCCCCCCCGCGGACTCCAGTCATTAACGAGGTGTGACGTCAGACGCGACACAACCTCGGCAACACCGCACGGACGACCTAGGGCACGACCTGGGGCACGACCTGGGTACGACCTGGGGCACGACCTGGCCTGGCCAAAGCTTGCCTACGACTGTGCGTCCCCCCCCCCCCCCCCCCGCCTCCCTCAATGAATGTCAACAAGACTCACGAGCAATGATAAGCTGAAGCCCCGGGGCAAGACAGTGCTCCCCCGGGGCAAGACAGTGCTCCCCCGGGGCAAGACAGTGCTCCCCCGGGGCACTGGTGGGGAGGTCGTGGTGTCCCCCCACAGGCCATGATGTGGGTACCTGCTGGTCAAGGTGGAGGCAGGGAACAAGGAGACACCGGTTGGCTGGTTTTTTGCAGCTGGATCAGTTTTCATCTATTGTTCACACCTGCCCCTGCTGAGGAAAGGTGCGCACAAGACAACACAGAGTGGACACAATGCGCTGCGCAGTTGCTGACTGAAGCAGGAACATGGCCAGGTATGTACTGACGTAATGTTGACCAGGGAAAAGAAACACTTGTCAATACGTCCCCTGGACCACCGCTGAACCCTGCCAGGTGGTAGCCTGGACCACCGCTGAACCCTGCCAGGTGGTAGCCTGGACCACCGCTGAACCCTGCCAGGTGGTACCCTGGACCACCGCTGAACCCTGCCAGGTGGTAGCCTGGACCACCGCTGAACCCTGCCAGGTGGTACCCTGGACCACCGCTGAACCCTGCCAGGTGGTAGCCTGGACCACCGCTGAACCCTGCCAGGTGGTACCCTGGACCACCGCTGAACCCTGCCAGGTGGTACCCTGGACCACCGCTGAACCCTGCCAGGTGGTAGCCTGGACCACCGCTGAACCCTGCCAGGTGGTAGCCTGGACCACCGCTGAACCCTGCCAGGTGGTACCCTGGACCACCGCTGAACCCTGCCAGGTGGTACCCTGGACCACCGCTGAACCCTGCCAGGTGGTAGCCTGGACCACCGCTGAACCCTGCCAGGTGGTAGCCTGGAGCAGCGTCTCACGTGATGGGATCTCAAAGTTATGGAAGCAGAACATTGTGTTGCGTGCACCAGTTATAACCTGGGCCAAGTTATGACGGACACTCCAGACTTCTTAATCCTTTGTCGACCTCAGAGATACGTCGCCGGATAACACCTGCACACACCAGGATCAGGACGTGGATAACACCTGCACACACTAGGATCAGGACGTGGATAACACCTGCACACACCAGGATCAGGACGTGGATAACACCTGCACACACCACCAGGATCAGGACGTGGATAACACCTGCACACACCAGGATCAGGACGTGGATAACACCTGCACACACCAGGATCAGGACGTGGATAACACCTGCACACACCAGGATCAGGACGTGGATAACACCTGCACACACCAGGATCAGGACGTGGATAACACCTGCACACACCAGGATCAGGACGTGGATAACACCTGCACACACCAGGATCAGGACGAGGATAACACCTGCACACACCAGGATCAGGACGTGGATAACACCTGCACACACCAGGATCAGGACGTGGATAACACCTGCACACAATGTGTTGGAGGCAACACCGCTCGCAGGAGGAACAGCTGTTGCCTGAAGAAGTCAGTCAACAAGACGCTGCCTCCCACACTGGTGTCTGGCCCCACACATGCCCCACACTGGTGTCTGGCCCCACACATGCCCCACACTGGTGCCTGGGCCCACACATGCCCCACACTGGTGCCTGGCCCCACACATGCCCCACACTGGTGCCTGGGCCCACACATGCCCCACACTGGTGTCTGGGCCCACACATGCCCCACACTGGTGCCTGGCCCCACACATGCCCCACACTGGTGCCTGGCCCCACACATGCCCCACACTGGTGCCTGGGCCCACACATGCCCCACACTGGTGCCTGGGCCCACACATGCCCCACACTGGTGCCTGGCCCCACACATGCCCCACACTGGTGCCTGGGCCCACACATGCCCCACACTGGTGTCTGGGCCCACACATGCCCCACACTGGTGCCTGGCCCCACACATGCCCCACACTGGTGCCTGGGCCCACACATGCCCCACACTGGTGTCTGGGCCCACACATGCCCCACGCTGGTGCCTGGGCCCACACATGCCCCACACCGGCCCTCTGTGTGTGTGTGTGTGTGTCTGTGTGTGTGTCTGTGTCTGTGTGTGTCTGTGTGGCCAAGGCGTCACCCTGGCCTTAATTTGGCCAGCGTCGCCTGGAGGCAGGTGAAGGTAAACGCAAGATCAGAGGACGATCTCAGAGGCGTTCAGCCACACACACGAGGACCGCCAGACACTGGCTGGCTGGTGGACGACGGTGGAGCGAGGCAGGAAGGGCCTAGGTAACCTGGGCTGTGGCCAGACCCCAGCTGGGGGAACAGATGGCCGCTCCACCAGCTGACGGACGACAAACACCTGTAGCAGGAAGCAACGTTGCCAGGATGGACGCCCGACCCCTGCAGGCCAGGGTGTTACCAAGGGCAAGACCCTGGCAGGCCCGAGCGGCGCGTGGGCGTCGTCCTGCAGTTGGCAAGACTGGTGACCTACCTGGCCAGGCAATCACAACTGGTAGTGACAACCACAGATGGTAGTGACAACCACAGATGGTAGTGACAACCACAGATGGTGATGTTGCCCACAAGGGAGAGAGGGAGAGAGAGAGAGAGAGAGAGAGAGAGAGAGAGAGACAGAGAGAGAGAGAGAGAGAGAGAGAGAGAGAGAGAGAGAGAGAGAGGATCTTGTAAGGTCAGAGTACTCTGGTGTGAGGAGGACGAAGGAACAGGTCAGAGACTACACTAAGGAACGAGAGGGTCACTTGACCACACCTGCCTGCCTCACGTGCCATGACCTACACAACACTGTCAACACACGAGTCTGCTCAACCCTGGAATATGACCTTCACTGGTGGGACAGAGGAACTGGACCTCTAAACCGAGGGACAGAGGAACTGGACCTCTAAACCGAGGGACAGAGGAACTGGACCTCTAAACCGAGGGACAGAGGAACGGAACTTATGAACCAAGGGACAGAGGAACGGAACCTCTGACACCAGTAAACTCATTACGTCTAGAGCCATCAAAGTGTATATAGCGAACATGGCTGTTGTGCAGAGTGAACGAACAAATAAAAACCCTGCCATCCTCATCAGTGAATAGCTGATATAAACAAAGAGGTGCGGCCTTCAGAATAAACTGGAAAAGAAAATCCTTTTAGTTAAAAAATGCGGCAAAGGGCAGGTGCATCCAGCCCTGGCCGGCTGTATCCTAATGGCCTGAGTAGAGTGGTGATGGTCGGGGCAGAGAAGGAGAGAGACAGAGAGACGCAGCGAGAAAAGTATATACACAGACTGAAATGGCCGGCCACATCCAGGCAAGGAAAGATACATACAACAACAAAGAAGACTTGCTCAGAGATTCAGAAAGAACAATCAAGAGAACATGAACACAATCAAGAGAACATGAACACAATCAAGAGAACATGAACACAATCAAGAGAACATTAACACAATCAAGAGAACATGAACACAATTAACAACACAACCTGACCATACGTTGCTCCATATAACGTCAACTTCGACTGATAACGTATGACGATTTTTCGTACAACCGGAAATAATTAATGTATAGAAGAACAGGAGGATGGTGGGGGGGGGGGGGGGGGGGGCTGCTGGCCCCGACTAATGAGATACATTTTTGCCTCCTGACTGACGAGAAGGAGTGGACATATATGTGAATTTGATGCCTCGTTGGAGGCATTCGTACCAACACACTGTTCCTTCCTGCATTCTGTGCACATTAGCCTCAAGATGTCGTTAACTGAAAAGATATATATATATATATATATATATATATATATATATATATATATATATATATATATATATATATATATATATATATATATATCATCCCTGGGGATAGAGGAGAAAGATTACTTGCCATGTATTCGCTGCGTGTCGTAGAAGGCGACTAAAAGGAGAGGGAGCGGGGGCTGGAAATCCTCCCCTCTCGTTTTTAATTTTCCAAAAGAAGGAAGAGAGAAGGGGGCCAAGCGAGGATATTCTCTCAAAGGCTCAGTCCTCTGCTCTTAACGCTACCTCGGTAACGCGGGAAATGGCGTTCCCAGACATGTCTTGTTGAAGGTCAGACCACAACTGGCATTAATCATCTTTTCATTTGTTTATTCATCACATCTTATGAAAGTGTTGATATCGTGTGGCAGACTACGGATCAACTCTATTAAGTTTACTTTCCCTTAACAGATGACAACAATTAACAGATGACAACAGTTAACAGATGACAACAGTTAACAGATGACAACAGTTAACAGATGACAACAGTTAACAGATAAAACGGTACTAAAATATTCTTCATCACTCATCTAAGCTTCAGGAGAAAGATGGACACATCTGTGTAATGGATGTCCCATGTTCTCTCGTCTGTCTTTGCCTGGAAGCTGCTGGCTGGCTGAGTAATGCATGATTTCGTCTGCCAATTATATAACAGGTGAAAGTCCTGGTATGTGGAGGACTTAATGATCATTAGCTTCGTCATGAACACATGTAATGATCTTGTGTTGTTGACCAGGATGGGTGATCACCTGGGTGTTGCTGGGGCACACGCTGGGAGCAGGCACCTCAGGTGTTGTATCGTGTGAGTTGTGGTTGTGAGGCCAGTGTGACCCATGGTGCGAGGACTACAACCTTGGTCAGGGTGGAGGTGAGGGGGGATCACTGGTAGCTCACAATGGTTCTCATGGGCAGGTTGGGATCACGGGGTCACGTGTGCTCAATAACCAGTCCACTGATGTTGTTGTCTTTATGATAACAGATGGTCATCTTTATGATAACAGATGGTCATCTTTATGTTCTCCTGACTGCTGACACTCCTGACATTCTCGCTGACGACCTGGTCATGATGGTCGCCCTGGTCCACACTGTGGCCGCACCAGACGTATACTGGTGGAGGTGTGGGCTGCTGGTGGTCAGTGATGGAGATATGGTTGTGAAGGACTGACTCGACTGCCTTATCTCGGCTTCTGTGTCTTTGTTGTAGTTGTGGTTGTTGTAGCCCGGCGTCTGTTGTAGGTGTTGCCGGACGATTACATCTGTTCATACTTAATGAACTTCTGAAATGTAATGAACTTTGGATAATTGATCTTCACTGTCCAACAAGAGATTCAAACTATCCTTGAAGGTACTAATCAAACATTAGATCATCACTAATATTACATAAAACGTCATAGATAGATAGATGATAGATAGATAGATGATAGATAGATAGATATGAGAGAAAGACAACCTGCCTCACTTGCCTACGTCTCTCCTGCGTGCCATGATATAAGACTATGGTGGGGGCGCACTGGATATCCTCCTTCCTGTATTATCACATTCTAATGGTAATAAGATAAACAAAGGTAAGATGAATGTATTCCAAGTTATAGTCCTCTATGTCTACTGTATCATACAGTCTTGTATTATTGTTGTAAACTGTTGTATTATTGTATTGTACTATGTTCGTCCGTCTGGTGTGGTGTAATGACCTATGCTATGCTATGCTATGCTATGCTACAACAGAGTAAGCTGCACTGGTCGTCGTTTCTCCTGTGTTGGGAAAACTTCAGATTTATTTTGCATGAGGTCAGGTCATGTCAGGTCGCCTGGGAGGAAATTTATTCGCCCACGTAGAAGGATGAGGTCGGGGTCAACCCGCGATGACGACACAGTTTATTCTGGATTCAGAAGAAATTGATTTATTCTAGAGATTGTATGTAACCAATTATAAATAAGAAATGTGGATATAATAAACTTGCTCCTCTGTGAAGTGATTCATCAAAATAAATGAGAAGAAATCAGTTTATTCAAGATGTAACGTAAGAGAAAAAATCATTGTTCCATTGTGTGTTTATAATGTACTAGATGTGTGTTGTGCTAGACCCAGTGTCGCCCCGCACGGCGTCATCATACTGACGGTGACCTGACCTGCTAACAGGTCACGGCGAGTGACCTCCCCTCCCCCCCCCCCCCCCAGATCCACCCATCAGTCACGCACATACCAGCCCTGAGTGAACACCTGCTGAACATCTCACTAGAACAATGTATACACGTAGTGTTCATCATGCAGAACAGTGATGTGTTCTGCAAGATGTGTTCTGCCGGAATCAATCTAACATGTATGAACTCGTTAATGAGATGAACTTCATTAAGGCCCTCGCCTACCTCCACCATCTCAACCAACGGAAATATAGAAAATATACACAAAAAACGAAAAAAATGCAAACGGTTTTAAAAAAAAATCATGAAATGCAGTGGATTTATTCGTGCCATATATTGAAGTGGATGGCAATCTATTCCAGTAATTGGTATGTATGAGTCAGCTTGCCTTGGAGATTTATTTCAGCAGTATTCACTGAGGGAGACATTTGAGGTGAAAATATTCAAATTGTTTTTACATCTTTTATATAAATCACTAAAAATACAAACATCAAATTTATTTTGAAGGTCAACCAGACTATGTCACCCCCCATGACGAGAAATAAACCTGAAACAAATTCATTTGACACACACACACACACACACACACACACACACACACACACACACACACAGAGTTTGCCACAGTGAAGACGTGGTGTTGTTTACGACTATCTGCACAGTGATACCTTAAGTCGGTAATCACGTGTTTAATGTGTGTTGTTACAGACCCTACAACCACGACAGGTTGTAGAATATATGTCATCCTAATATAGTATTGATATAGATCATGCAGAACATATGTTCACTGGTGTTCTACGCAGGGGAGATGAACATGTTATGTTCACTGGTGTTCTACGCATGGGAGATGAACATGTTATGTTCACTGGTGTTCTGTGTAGGGGAGATGAACATGTTAATATGAAGTAGATAGATATATTGAGGAACTACATGGTAATAGATCACTTGGGTCTGCTGACGTACCTTCAAGAATATTGGAAAGTCGACCATAAAACCTCACTTGGGATCATCACAAAAACATGGAACACAGACTTCATCAAGACGGAAGGTGGCACATCACTGGAACCTTCATAATGGAACACCAAATTCCAGGGGAAAAGCGAAGTGTAATGCACCTGGAACTATCGTCCAATTAGTCTTACTTTGGTTCTGTGAACATTTTGGTAAAAACAACAATTAGGAACAAAATCGTGAGATTTTTCGGTAAGAAACAGATGCCCAATTATCGTCCTGGGTTTCATGATAAAGGATTACGAGACTACAAAATTCTCTCACATGGTATATAATCTAATTCCACAAAAGCTATCATCAAAGTACGACATAAAGGTTGAATAGGTCGAGTTAAAGCTGACGACAGAAAAGATGGAGCGAGGGACGTGCATAGTGGGTTGGCTGACAGACAGGAGACAACCCGTTGCATTACATGGGGAAGCGTCCGACTGGCTTCACGTGACGAGTGGCGGTCCCACAAGGTCAGTCCTGGGACCCCGACTTTCTCTCCTCCGCCTCAAGAACGTGGATGAGAGGCGACTCACCAGCACATGAAGTTAGGATGTATAGCCCAGCCAAGAGCAGACTGACTGAAGACTTGAAGTGATTTAGACAAACTGATGGAGTGATCAGAGACACAGCTAATGGCCTCCAGTGTTGACAAACGTGAAGTAAGACATCTTGAAGATAGCCTGGTCATGTACCATTAGGTCTCCTGTTATCTGTCCTTCCCATGTACTGTCCTCCAGCAGATAACCTGGTCATGGACCATCAGGTCTTGTGTTATCTGTCCTTCCCATGTATTGTCCTCCAGCAGATAACCTGGTCATGGACCATCAGGTCTTGTGTTATCTGTCCTTCCCATATACTGTCCTCCAGCAGATAACCTGGTCATGGACCATCAGGTCTTGTGTTATCTGTCCTTCCCATATACTGTCCTCCAGCGGATACCTGGTCATGGACCATCAGGTCTTGTGTTATCTGTCCTTCCCATGTATTGTCCTCCAGCAGATAACCTGGTCATGGACCATTAGGTCTTGTGTTATCTGTCCTTCCCATGTATTGTCCTCCAGCAGATAACCTGGTCATGGACCATCAGGTCTTGTGTTATCTGTCCTTACCATGTACTGTCCTCCAGCAGATAACCTGGTCATGGACCATCAGGTCTTGTGTTATCTGTCCTTCCCATGTATTGTCCTCCAGCAGATAACCTGGTCATGGACCATCAGGTCTTGTGTTATCTGTCCTTCCCATGTACTGTCCTCCAGCAGATAACCTGGTCATGTACCATCAGGTCTCCTGTTATCTGTCCTTCCCATGTATTGTCCTCCAGCAGATAACCTGGTCATGGACCATCAGGTCTTGTGTTATCTGTCCTTACCATGTACTGTCCTCCAGCAGATAACCTGGTCATGGACCATCAGGTCTTGTGTTATCTGTCCTTCCCATGTATTGTCCTCCAGCAGATAACCTGGTCATGGACCATCAGGTCTTGTGTTATCTGTCCTTACCATGTACTGTCCTCCAGAGATAACCTGGTCATGGACCATCAGGTCTTGTGTTATCTGTCCTTCCCATGTATTGTCCTCCAGCAGATAACCTGGTCATGGACCATCAGGTCTTGTGTTATCTGTCCTTCCCATGTACTGTCCTCCAGCAGATAACCTGGTCATGTACCATCAGGTCTCCTGTTATCTGTCCTTCCCATGTATTGTCCTTACCCCTTCACGTCAACCCATTACGTCTCTCCATTCGTTCCCTTCACCCCGTAACCCCTTCCCTCACCCCCCCCCCCCCCCCGATCATCATCTGTATCTTCCAGAAAGATTCCAGAAAAATGCATAAAATGTTTGAGCCATAATTCTGGAAGGAAATTTTTTTCATTGTATCAATAGATTCAGGTTTATATTCTTCAGTAAGTGAGGGAGTAAGAGGATGTGAGAGGGAACTTACGGGAAAAGAGACGCGGGAACCGGAAGAGTAAGGTGGGGAGATGTGGGAGAGCAGGAGAGAGATGGTGTGAGAAGGAGTGAGAGGTGAGGGTAAATATGAGAATTGAAAGCAGAAAAATGTGAGGAAAATCAGATTGAGTGAAAGAATGAGGAAGAAAGTGGGAGGAAAACTGGGAAAGAGAGAGATAAAAGTGAGAGAGATAATGAGGGAGATAGTGAGGGAGATAGTGAGGGAGAAAGTGAGGGACAAGTTTGAGAAAACTCATCTTCACACTGAAGTCAACATGGCACTAACTTAACCCTTGATCCCGACGTAATCAAAGAACGAAAATCCCATTATCTTTAATGTCAACACGACCAGGTCGACGCCCCCTCCACTCCGCCGGGACCCGCGGACACTGTCAACACAAGGGGGTAACCCGACTTCCCGTTTTCTTTACGTACTTGAGGACGTCATGGCTTGTTGTCTGACGTCACCATCGGACAGCACGACAGGCTATGGCATGATGGGAGGAAGACAATTACGATTTGTCGGCTAATTTTTTGAGTCGAGTCTCGACCCCATTATTGAAATTCGCTGCCGCACAGACTCTCCCGGTCGTAAGTCGCGGCAGATTCGCGGCCCCGCGAACATCTCGCGTTGCGGCCTCACGGGAGAAAGCTGACGGGTCTGGAGACCCGGCACTGTGTGATCCCGCGTCGGGTCCTGGGTGGGTTATTTTGACGAAGCTCTTACGTTCTGTGGCTGTGGGAGGAACTGTGTTGAGGTCCCTATTGTCAGGGAAATGGACTCAGCTCGCTCTCTCTCTCTCAGAGAGAGAGAGAGAGAGAGAGAGAGAGAGAGGAGCGAAGATAAAATAAACTATTCTCAAAATGATTATCGTAGAGACACACCGTGGCTGCTCCACCACGAACTGTCTGCCACCTTGCTGACGGCGCCTTGACGAGGTGGCAGGTCACAGTGGGTGACCTCACCTGACCTAATAGTTCCCGTAGAAATAGATTTCGTGACCCAAGCTACAGCTGGCAACCATAGCCCATGTTCGGTGGTGACAGGTCAACAGCTGCCGCTGTAATTATTCCATGAAGAAGATGACCTGACCTTCTCATGAGAAGAGCCGGTCATACGAACAGCATGGAGGGAGGTCAGATCAGGCCACATCCGGCTGTAACGTTTCCAGTCCAGACCGTCCTTATGACCTGACCTTCCTGCCTCTTACATCCTCGGGGCAGTCAGGCCTGGCCCTCGCTCTACACGTACCACTCAAGGACCTGAAGTCTTGGACTCCAGACTCCAGCCGCCTTTCGGGAGCCTCCTCCGTCAGTAGATGTCCCAGTGCGGCTCCTGACGCTTCATCTCCCTGGCAGGTTTTTTTGTGGTGCCTCATCTACGACTTTCACCTTCGGCAGGAGTCGCGTGGGACATCGCCTCCGCCCATCACGAGAAGCGGCTGTAACAACAAGGGACCTACGGCCACGCCCACGCTACTCCTGCATCACTAGCGCCTCTTCAGGAGCCTCCTGCAACCCACGCACACAACAAGAGTCGAAATACGTGCCACATACACCTCCTACATGAGCTCCACGGAGACCGAGCCGCCAGGCACGTCTCCCAAGTGCTGCTGCTTCCTCTGGCATCCTCACCAGCACACCCGACCCCTGCCAACACCATCTCTTATCTCTGAACCTGTCGCAAGTGACCTCTCCTATCTCACTATAATCCCGCACCTTCAGCAGCTCTGTCCCTCGGCTGCCTCACCTGATGTACCTTAACCTATAAAGTATTTGTTGTTGTTGATATTGTTATTGTTGTTGCTATTGTTGTTGTTTTTGTTGTTTTGTTGTTGTTCAACGTGTTTTCGAGCCCCTCTCTCACGTACACCTCCCCAACAACCCAATAAGAACACCCGCTGAACTAGCGACTACTGGAGCCGACAGAGCGCTAGTGTCAGACTTCCTCGTTGTGTTGTTCCCGTATCAATACCTTGTCTTGTGGCCCCAGAGGGAGATTCCTCCCACAGCTGAATGAAGGAATGAAGACGGGAATGAATGATGAAGATGTGATGTATATGTGTCGTGAAGGAGGTAGACGAACACATGTAAACACGCACGTTTACTGAGGCAAGATGTGACCCATTATAAGGATTAGAGAATATGAGGGAAAAGAGATTAGTGAGTTTATATACAGTGAGGAGGTGAGCGTGTGTGAGGATGATGCAGGGTGTAGAGATCACTGTTGACGAATATCATGAGTACAGGAATCACTGTTGGAGAGAGTTAAGAATCTGAGGGAGAACCGCGTGTCACTGTATCTTGTGAGGGTGTTTCACTGTACCCTTTCGTGAGGTAACAGGTTAAAGTAAGTGTATTGTAATAGTGTGAGGTGAAAGTAAGTTGGATGAAAGCTTGGGTGGCAGAGTCTTCCAGCTTAGTCCCTAAGCACACAGCCAAGCTGTTAGGCTGTTACATGAGAACGCACCTCAAAGCTAGCGAATCCTTTGTCTGTGGAACAATTGAAGGAGAAATTGTAAAGAAATGTCCGGATGATGAAAAACGAGGCGTTTCGTTCCTCTGCCAAAAAAAACACAAGAAAAACAAGTGTAGGTTATCAGCTGATGGGAGAGTGTCTCTGTAGCTTATGTAACCCACGATACAGCCGATACAGGAGGACAGTGCTAAAGAGTGAGGTTGGGAGAGGGGGAGATGAACCATGAAGTATGAGGAGCAGGTTGGGGCTACGTTAGCTAACAGACGCCTCATGAAAGGAATGGTTCACATACCACCACCACCACCACCTCACAACCACCACCACCTCACAACCACTACCATCTCATAACCACCACCACCTCACAACCACCACCACCTCACAACCACCACCACCTCACAACCACCACCACCTCACAACCACCACCACCTCACAACCACCACCACCTCACAACCACCACCACCTCACAACCACCACCACCTCATAACCACCACCACCTCACAACCACCACCACCTCACAACCACCACCACCTCACAACCACCACCACCTCACAACCACCACCACCTCACAACCACCACCACCTCACAACCACCACCACCACCTCACAACCACCACCACCTCACAACCACCACCACCACCTCACAACCACCACCACCTCACAACCACCACCACCTCACAACCACCACCACCTCACAACCACCACCACCACCTCACAACCACCACCACCTCACAACCACCACCACCTCACAACCACCACCACCTCACAACCACCACCACCACCTCACAACCACCACCACCTCACAACCACTACCACCTCACAACCACCACCACCTCACAACCACCACCACCTCACAACCACTACCACCTCACAACCACCACCACCTCACAACCACCACCACCTCACAACCACTACCACCTCACAACCACCACCACCTCACAACCACCACCACCTCACAACCACCACCACCTCACAACCACCACCACCTCACAACCACCACCATCTCACAACCACCACCACCTCACAACCACAACCACCTCACAACCACCACCACCTCATAACCACCACCACCTCACAACCACCACCACCTCACAACCACTACCACCTCACAACCACCACCACCTCACAACCACCACCACCTCACAACCACCACCACCTCACAACCACCACCACCTCACAACCACCACCATCTCACAACCACCACCACCTCACAACCACAACCACCTCACAACCACCACCACCTCATAACCACCACCACCTCACAACCACCACCACCTCACAACCACTACCACCTCACAACCACCACCACTCACAACCACAGTGTGTACCACAGTGTGTACCACAGTATGTACCACAGTGTATAACACAGGTTGTACCACAGTGTGGACCACAGTGTGTACCACAGTACGTACCACAGTGTATAACACAGGTTGTACCACAGTGTGCACCACAGTCCGTACCACAGTCTGTACCATAGGGTGTACATATAAAGATGTTTTGGAGGGAGGTAAATAAAATGCGTAGACAAGAGAACAAATGGGAACATCGATGAAGGGGGCTAATGGGGAGGTAATAACAAGTAGTGGTGATGTGAGAAGGAGATGCAGTGAGTATTTTGAAGGTTTGTTGAATGTGTTAGATGATAGAGTGGCAGATATAGGGTGTTTTGGTCGAGGTGGTGTGCGAAGTGAGAGGATCAGGGAAAATGGTTTGGTAAACAGAGAAGAGGTAGTGAAAGCTTTGCGGAAGATGAAAGCCGGCAAGGCGGCGGGTTTGGATGGTATTGCAATGGAATTTTTAAATTATTAAAAAAGCGTTGACTGCGTTGTTGACTGTTTGGTAAGGAAATTCAATGTATGTATGACTCATGGTGAGGTGCCTGAGGAATGGCGGAATGCATGCATAGTGCCATTGTATCAAAGGCAAAGGGATAAAGGTGAGTGCTCAAATTATAGAGGTATAAGTTTGTTGAGTATTCCTGGTAAATTATATGGGAGGGTATTGATTGAAAGGGTGAAGGCATGTACAGAGCATCAGATTGGGGAAGAGCAGTGTGGTTTTAGAAGTGGTAGAGGATATGTGGATCAGGTGTTTGCTTTGAGAACGTATGTTAGAAATACTTAGAAAAGCAAATGGATCTGTATGTAGCATTTATGGATCTAGAGAAGGCATATAGAGTTGATAGAGATGCTCCGTGGAAGGTATCAAGAGTATATGGTGTGGGAGGCAAGTTGCTAGAAGCAGTGAAAAGCTTTTATCGAGGATGTAAGGCACGTGTACGAGTAGGAAGAGAGGAAAGTGATTGGTTCCCAGTGAATGTCAGTTTGCGGTAGTGGTGCGTGATGTCTCCGTGGTTGTTTAATTTGTTTATGGTTGGGATTGCTAGGGAGATGAATGCAAGAGTTTTGGAGAGCGGTGCAAGTATGCAGTCTGTTGTAGATGAGAGAGCTTGGGAAGTGAGTTAGTTGTTGATCGTTGATGATACGGCGCTGGTGGCTGATTCGGGCGAGAAACTGCAGAAGCTGGTGACTGAGTTTGGTAAAGTGTGTAAAAGAAGAAAGCTAAGAATAAATGTGAACAAGAACAAGGTTATTAGGTACAGTATGGTTGAGGTACAAGTTAATTGGGAGGTAAGTTTTGAATGGAGAAAAACTGGACGAGGTGAAGTGTGTTAGATATCTGGGAGTGGATTTGGCAGCGGATGGAACCATGGAAGCGGAAGTGAGTCATAGGGTGGGGGAGGGGCGAAGAGTCTGGGAGCGTTGAAGAATGTGTGGAACGCGAGAACATTATCTTGGAAAGCAAAAATGGGTATGTTTGAAGGAATACTGGTTTCAGCAATGTTATATGGTTGCGAGGCGTGGGCTATAGATAGGTTGTGCGGAGGAGGGTGGACGTTTGAGGACAATATGTGGTGTGAGGTTGTTTGATCAAGTAAGTAATGAAAGGGTAAGGGAGATGTGTGGTAATAAAAGAGTGTGGTTGAGAGAGCAGAAGAGGGTGTATTGAAATGGTTTGGTCGCATGGAGAGAATGAATGGGGAAAGATTGTCCAAGAAGATATATGTGTCAGAGGTGGAGGGAACGAGGAGAAGTGGGAGACCAAATTGGAGGTGGAAAGATGGGGTGAAAAAGATTTTGAGTGTTCGGGGCCTGAACATGCAGGAGGGTGAAAGGCATGCAAGGAATAGAGTGAATTGGAACGGTGTGGTATACCGGGGTCGACGTGCTGTCAATGGATTGAACCAGGGCATGTGAAGCGTCTGGGGTAAACCATGGAAAGTTCTGTGGGGCCTGGATGTGGAAAGGGAGCTATGGTTTCGGTGCATTATTACGTGACAGCTAGAGACTGAGTGTGAACGAATGGGGCCTTTATTGTCTTTTCCTAGCACTACCTCGCACACATGAGGGGGGAGGGGGTTGTTATTACATGTGTGGCGGGGTGGCGATGGGAATGAATAAAGGCAGACAGTATGAATTATGTACACGTGTATATATATGTATATGTCTGTGTGTGTATATACATGTATACGTTGAGATGTAGAGGTATGTATATTTGCGTGTGTGGACGTGCATGTATATACATGTGTATGTGGGTGGGTTGGGCCATTTTTTTCGTCTGTTTCCTTGCGCTACCTCGCTAACGCGGGAGACAGCGACAAAGCAAAATGAATAAATAAAATATAGTATTATTATTATTATATATATATATATATATATATATATAAGTCCCTGGGGATAGGGGAGAAAGAATACTTCCCACGTATTCCCTGCGTGTCGTAGAAGGCGACTAAAAGGGGAGGGAGCGGGGCGCTGGAAATCCTCACCTCTTTTTTTTTTTTTTTGATTTTCCAAAAGAAGGAACAGAGAAGGGAGCCAGGTGAGGATATTCCCTCAGAGGCCCAGTCCTCTGTTCTTAACGCTACCTTGCTAACGCGGGAAATGGCGAATAGTTTGAAAGATATATATATATATATATATATATATATATATATATATATATATATATATATATATATATATATATATATATATATTGGATAGGCTCACAATAATTCGCGTGATCAAGATATTCCTATGAGTCCACGGGGAAAATGGAACACGGTAAGTTCCCAAGTGCACTTTCGTGTAATAATCACATTATCAGGGGAAACACAACAGAAAAATATAAGTCAGTTGATATACATCGAAGAGACGAAGCTAGGACGCCATTTGGTAAACATGCATGTTTTATATTTCCCTCTTGTGTTTCCCCTGATGATGTGATTATTACACGAAAGTGCACTTGGGAACTTATCGTGTTTCATTTTCCCCGTGGACTCATAGGAATATATATATATATATATATATATATATATATATATATATATATATATATATATATATATATATATATCTTTCAAACTTCTTTTTTTCCAAAAGAAGTAACAGAGAAGTGGGTCAGGTGAGAATATTCCCTCAAAGGCCCAGTCCTCTGTTCTTAACGCTACCTCGCTATCGCGGGAAATGGCGAATAGTATGAAAGAAAGAATATATATATATATATATATATATATATATATATATATATATATATATATATATATGCCATAAGACGTGATACGTATACAGTAAACGCCGAATTCGCAAAGCAGGTAACATAAGTCAGACTCAGAGTTGGGACAGAAGTCATTTACAATTATTTGTGAAAATGTTACCGAAGAAGCTTAGTTAGGTGAGGGTCCGCTCGGCAGATGTCACTGGTGGCGAGGTAAGTCGTCATCATACATTTTGTAATGTACGACAATATTTTAACAGTTTTGAAATAATAGAACAAGAAAGAAAGGATTAATGAAATAAAAGAATGAGAGATATGCTCTGCGTTACAGAATCCACGACGAAAGAAAACATTGAAATATTAGGCTAATTGGCAACGAGCCGTGTTATCTCGCATCATTAGAGAATGAGGACGAGTTTCTCCCTATAATATATCCTGCTGACAGACCCGCCATTTCCTCCATGTATTTCCTGCCTCGTAGTTTTATTCTTATATGTTATTTCCAGGATGTTGTATACGACTTTATACCTGCGTTTTTATTGAATTCTGAGGCTTCTTGTTCATGTGAGTAAGGCTCATTTTTCATCGCACAGTCTACGATCATTTTTGTACTATTCGTTTCAAATTAATTTTTTCCGGATTGTCAAATACACCTGAGTGAAGTTCAGAATTTATCGTACATCTCACACATTGTTGTGTTCAGTAGTGACCAGTTGTCGGAGTCAGTGCTACAGACACCGTGTGACACAGACACCGTGTGACACAGACACCGTGTGACACAGAACTGAAAGTCTTACCTTAGAATAACATGGTCTCAGGCCGGCAACAGTAGACAATGGCTCTATGTAACTAAAGAAAACGTGATGCTTCAGTGCAAGTCATAGTTTGAGGGAAATTGATAATTCTCTGACGACTCCATCATTGGTACATGATGGATAGTGGTACCATAGAGGTACCCCATTTTCTATGCGGGACACAGGATGGGATAACTGAAGCAGGAGACCGATAAACAATTGGTGAACCACAAGGGAAAGTAAACTAAGGGGGAGATATCATTAAGAAGATAACATGAAACTCAACAAGATAACATGGCATCCAGCAAGATAAAGACATGATAACAACAATTAACAATACAAAGATTTAGCGAATTACAGAAAAACATGAGTTGACACAGAACACCTGGCCACAGATAGATGATGGAGCTGGTCAGTAGATGATGGAGCTGGTCAGTAGATGATGGAATTGGTCAGTAGATGATGGAGCTGGTCAGTAGATGATGGAGCTGGTCAGTAGATGAAAGGTCTGGTCAGTAGATGAAGGGTCTGGTCAGTAGATGAAGGGTTTGGTCAGTAGATGAAGGGTCTGGTCACTTCAAAAATGAAATTCTATGAAAAATAACAAAATGAATATATGACTCACCACATATCAAGAATCTTAAAAACAAAAATAAACATAATTTGAAGTAAATAACTTACCACTAATCCTGAATTTGAAGAAAACATTCAGACACAGCCATCAACAATGATGTTCATACATAAAAACATCATATCATTCATCATTGAGGGTAAGGAGCTGGTGTTATTTATCAGGTGAGGGTCAGGAGCTGATGTTAATCATCAGGTGAGGGTCAGGAGCTGATGTTATTCATCAGGTGAGGGTCAGGAGCTGGTGTTAATCATCAGGTGAGGGTCAGGAGCTGGTGTTATTCATCAGGTGAGGGTCAGGAGCTGGTGTTATTCATCAGGTGAGGGTCAGGAGCTGGTGTTATTCATCAGGTGAGGGTCAGGAGCTGGTGTTATTCATCAGGTGAGGGTCAGGAGCTGATGTTAATCATCAGGTGAGGGTCAGGAGCTGGTGTTATTCATCAGGTGAGGGTCAGGAGCTGGTGACATCCTCAACATTCACTAGTCCCCATCATTCAGTCCACATACTTCTGCCTCTGTATTGTAGCAATGAACTTATCATTCATCAATCAGCTCGTAACATTCAACTGAACCCCATATCTCACCCCATTCACGTCTACCCCTCTATAGCACCCAACAGTCTCAGCTTCTATCGCCTGTTCACACGCCTTGCCAAAGCTATTTTTTTTCTCGTAACTGATTAGTGCCCATAATTCTACAACCCATTTTTAGCCCCTGTTCCCTCGTGCCCATTATCACCGGCCCAGTCTTTACCAACCATTTCTCTCTAAACTCTTATTGGATACAGATTTTCAGCCACTATTTTTGTACCGTTGATGTCCCCACCGCACGCACGGAGCCTCCATGCCAACTACTGGCTGCCCACACATACACCTCCCCTCCTCACATTTTCCACAAGGATTTTTGCGTTTTCCTTCACCTCCATTTCCCTAAATGTATCCAATATTTCATCCCAGGAGACATGACACGTCAGTGATTCCTCCCGGCACAAACTGCTTGTGTGTAAGGTCCTGCTGGCGGGCCCTCCCGGGACAACCTTCCAATTACCCGAGATCTTCCTGGTCACCTTCAGAAATTAAAATACCAGGAACGGCATCATCTCCCGGGCGATGCTGACGCCCCGTCACAGGTCACAATAGGAGGCAGTTCGCTATAATGAGGGTGTCCGTCACTCGTAATTGTTGTTAAAACGAGTCTGGAAAATACTGATTGAAAAGTCACCTGGTGTGACGGTAAGTTGAGGAGCATTGTGGCCCGCAAGACCAAGCCTCTGTCAGTGGCTTGCTAAACTAACGTCGCCATAGTCCGTCTCAGACATGACGTAGCACACAAACACCAAGAGATCACTTGGGAAGCGCGAGAAACAGACGAAGAATGGCCACATCCGCTCAAATACATTCTTTAGCTGTCATGTGTAATGCACCGAAACCACAGCACCCTATCCATATCCAGGCCCCACAGACGTTTCCATGGTTTACCCCAAACGTTTCACATACTCTGCTTCAGTGCACTGATAGCACGTCGACCACCAGTACACAACAGCGTTCCAATTCACTCTATCCTGTGCACGCCTTTCATCCTCCTGCATGTTCACGCCCCGGTCGCTCAAAATATTTTTCAGTCAATCTATCCCTCCATATCCAGTTTCATCCACCGCTTCTCCTTGTTCCCTCCACTTCTGACACAGACCTTTTTGTCAATCTTTCCTCACTCATCCTCTCCATATGTCCAAACCATTTCAGCGCACCTTCATCAGCTCTCTCACCGCACTCCTTTTATTGCCACACATCTCTCTTACCCTTTCATTACTTACCCGATCAAACCATCTCACACCACATATTGTCCTCAAACATTTCATTTCCTGCACATCCACTCTCCTCCGTACAGTCTCATCTATAGCACCATCCCTAGCAACCATTAAACATTGTTGGAAGTACTTTCCCTCGAACATACCAATGTTTGCCCTCCCAGACAACAGTCTCTCTTTCCACACATTCACCTCGCTCACTAACCCATCCATAATCAAATCAAACATCCGTGGAGACATCACACACCCCTGCTGCAAACCAACCTTTGCTTGGAACCATTTACTCTCCTCTCTTCCCACTTGTACACATGCCTTACACTCTTCATTAAAAACTTTTCACTGGTTCTAGCAGCTTTCCTCCCCCACTGTATATTAAGATCTTCAACAAGGCATCTTTATCAACTCTCACCATATGTTTTCTCCAAGGCAATTAATGCTACGTACAAATTCATGTGTATTTTTCACACATATTTCTGAAAGCAAACACCTAGTCCACACATTTTGTGCCACTTCTGAGACCACACTGCTCCTCCCAAGGTGTGGACATGTATGTATGTGATAAACCTGAGACTATATCTAACACTTGTGGTTCAAATGTTCGCACAGGGAATGAAAACGTTTCTGACACATATGGTTTAAACGTTTGATATGTTGATAAAGAAATGTTACACAAGAACGTTTGTTATGGTAGATCAAACGTCATTGTTACGAATTGAGATATGTTTTGACATACAACATAAACGTCACTTACAAATACTGGAACGTTGATATGGAGTATACCTGTGGTGAATGATGAAAACGTTTGATGTATAACGAAGTCGTCGTATGAATGTTGGATTCCCTCAAGTTCTAATCAGTTTCTGAATTAAACATATAGAAGAGTAGTTACATCTTTGCACTGGGTCATTAAGGAGAGATTAGTAATGTTTCTAATCACTAGGGTCATTAAGACCATCTAACATGATTGCATCGTTCCTCGTAATGTTAACTATACCTTACTATTTCCTTCCAGCTGGTGTTCGTATGTTATGAAGTGAAGGAATGACTATAATATTCATGCTTTATCAAAACGTTTTTTTTGTGTGTTGAATGTTATGATGAACTCTCTCTCTCTCTCTCTCTCTCTCTCTCTCTCTCTCTCTCTCTCTCTCTCTCTCTCTCTCTCTCTCTCTCTCTCTCACACACACACACACACACACACACACACACACACTTACAATCTCACAATCTAAAATTTCTGACGCTCATCTCAAACAGGATTTTATGGTCGACATTTGATCATTTTTATTGTCTTGTTTGTGGGTGGGAGTTGCCGTGACGACCAAGATATTCTGGTCAAAACAACGTTAAGGAAAGCCTTTCTCTGTGACCTCACATTCTGACCCACAGGAGGTCAAACAGACAGTGGCTTCAACCCACATGACTTTTTTTTATGTTAAAGGTTCCAGTCACAAACCACAGTGCACATCGAGGCCGGACCTTAATCAAAATATAGAGAGAATTATGAAGCGGAAAAAAGAAAGGACAAGGGAAATATTTACAAAGATTTGGAAGTAAAAGACCTGTCTTTTGGAATGTGTCAGGTCATAGTTATTGGGAAAGACATGAGAAGGTAGAGAGTTCCAAAGCTTCGACGTGTGGGAAAAGAAGCAGTTGTCTAAATGGCCCACACTTAAATGGCTGATGGCCACACATTGATCATGTGACGCAGCAGCTTGCCGAGTATTGCGTGGTCTATCTAGTGGTGGGGGGCACACAAGCAGCCAGCTCTCGGGAGCAAAAACCAAAGTAATACCTACAGAAGAGGGAAAGTGAACCAACATTGCGGCGTAGGACGAGGGGGATCAAGTCTGGAAGTTTGCTGGGAGAAGTGGTGGTCTGTAGGGAGGAAATGATGCCAAGCTGAGGGTTGAGGCTGACGCCAATGTTCTCAGGCGTCCACTGAATTCAAAGACGGTAAATGAGAGACAGAGACGTTCAGTGAGACAGCTAGTTACATGTGGAGATAGACGGATTGAGAGAGGGACACTGACGAGTTCATAACTTGATGGGCAGAGAGAGAGAGAGAGAGAGGGGGGACACAGAGAGACAGCGTCCCAGGTATAGTAAGAATAAACACATGGCTGCAGCCAGAAGGCCAGAACAGCCAGACAGACAGCCAGACGGACAGCCAGACAGCCTGACAGACAGCCCAGGTAGAGGCTCCACATTCTCCTTCGCTCACGTTCACCGTCATGCACATGTCCCTAACCCTCACCAGGACCCGCTACACCTGCCCCAACACCATCCAGCCCCTCCCCTCCCCCCTCCCTCCTCCCTCCCTCCCCCCTCCCTCATCATCACCCGGGCCCGCTACCCCCCCCCCCCCCCCACCACCACTCCAACTATGACTTTTCTCTCTTTCGTAAGACGTTACTTGTTTAGTTTGGTGTTGTGTCCTGTGGTTGTTCTGTCCCTGCCTACATCTCCCGGACAACTCTCTATTGTTCATATCATCCATCTTGTTGACAAACTTAAAGTTTATGATCACGTCACCCTCTGCTCTTCTCTCTTCCACTGCGGGCAAATTCAAAGCTCTTTTAATTCTGGTACTAAGTTTGTTGCCCTCCTGTACACCTTCTCATTTAGCTCTCTGATCTTCTTCAGGTTGGATAACAACATGAGAAGCAGATTCCAATTTGGGCTTTACGAGGGAGACGAACAGCTTGATAGATAATCGTTATCCATCTACCTGGAAGCTATCTTGATGACCCCCAGCAGGACGGTTACCTCCTTCACTGTTCTCCTGATACAGGATTTCGGTGGTAGATGAGGGGCGACGTCTGTTCCCGAGTCCCTCTCACACACACATTCCTTCAGCTTGCTCCCTGCCAGATGATGACCACACTGAGCCGTTGTTCACTGTGTCCCATCATCATTACTGTACATCTACTGTGTCCCATCATCATTACTGTACATCTACTGTGTCCTATCATCATTACTGTACATCTACTGTGTCCCATCATCATTACTGTACATCTACTGTGTCCCATCATCATTACTGTACATCTACTGTGTCCCATCATCATCACTGTACATCTACTGTGTCCCATCATCATCACTGTACATCTACTGTGTCCCATCATCATCACTGTACATATACTGTGTCCCATCATCATCACTGTACATCTACTGTGTCCCATCATCATCACTGTACATCTACTGTGTCCCATCATCATCACTGTACATCAACTCTGGATGACATTCATCAACCAACTTGAATCGTATCAAAGTCCCCTTGTACGTACGTGCAGTCCTCGTTTCCCACTCCTCCCATGACCCCTGCATCATCTGCAAACATATTCCGGATGGCAGGAGTCCACACCTGGCACGTCAGGTAGGCAGGAGTCCACACCTGGCACGTCAGGTAGGCAGGAGTCCACACCTGGCACGTCAGGTAGGCAGGAGTCCACACCTTCTGGCACGTCAGGTAGGCAGGAGTCCACACCTTCTGGCACGTCAGGTGGGCAGGAGTCCACACCTTCTGGCAAGTCCTTCACATAGATCAAGAAGAACAACAGACCCAGAACACATTCCTGTGGCACTCCACTGGTCACCTCCTCCCACCTGCTGGAGGCGGGAGGAGGTGACCTGCGTCTTGTGTTCCTGTTTACGAAGATGATCCGTCTGTCTGAGGAGACTCGCCCACTTGTTTGTGCCTGGTAACCCAGCAGCCTCCACTGTGGCACACTGAAGGAAGCTACACACACCAGATAGTGGCATGATCTCCTGGTCCCCAGTAGCTTGGATGATTGGCACTACGAGTGAGGTAAATGGCACAGACAGATACAGACACGCTACAGACAGCCGCAGACACGGTGCAGAGAGCCACAGACGCTGCACAGACAGGCACAGACCTACTGCTCAGCAGGCTTGAGGAGTTCCAGACATGTAAAGGTTATTAGTGTTATCATGGGTCGACGGGAGACACGATAACTCCCGCGCCATGATAACAGACGAGAGGAGGGAGGGAGGTGGCTGGGAACTACGAGGGGCAAGATAGAGCGATACATCACGGCCAGGATCACTATCCTTACATCAGTATTTTTAAACACTGGACGCCAGTGGGACCGCTTCCCCATCTCTTCCCACAGGGGTCAAAGTCTCTGGGTCCTCTCACGACACCGCTACCGAGGGGGAAGATCAGAGGGAGGGAGGGAGGATTTCCTGACCACCCTGCCTCCCTGGTGTGCACATAAGGAGCAACATAAGTCCGTCTTAAGCTAGAAAGCCATCAGATGCCACTCTCACTGGCCTGCCGCTGCCACGGCTTCTCCACCAGTCAAGCGCCTCTCCCACACATCCCCCCCCCCCCCACCTCGCCCACACAGACACGCTCTTATCTTCCTCCTCACAAGAGACTGGACGCGTCTCACACACGTCTCAAGGTAAAAAAACCGGTCATTGCCTATATGTTATGTGAGAGTGAGATGAAGTCAATGAATTCGTTTCCAATGAGCAGCTGGCAGACAGAGCGGCTTGCAACAACAAAAAATACATCTGCTAAACGCTCTTGGCAAACAATGACCTTCAAACACCTTCAAACAATCTTCCTAGATGATCGAAGATACACCCAGAGGCTACACACTGAAGATACACCCAGAGGCTACACACTGAAGATACACCCAGAGGCTACACACTGAAGATACACCCAGAGGCTACACACTGAAGATACACCCAGAGGCTACACACTGAAGATACACCCAGAGGCTACACAATGAAGATACACCCAGAGGCTACACACTAAAGATACACCCAGAGGCTACACAATGAAGATACACCCAGAGGCTACACAATGAAGATACACCCAGAGGCTACACAGTGAAGATACACACAGGTTCTGCTACATCAAAGGTTAAGTTTATCCCATGGTACAGATGTGGATGTACTTCGATGTTTGGGTGACTGGCTACCTGGCTGTAAACACAGACTAGTGATGTTCGGTCATGATGGTAAGACGTAACAAGTGATGTGGCATACTGATCAACATCTTGAGATCGCGTCTCTGATATTTGTATATATCAACATTATTGATAATGGGTTGCATTGTGAGATGTCGTTATTCGCAGACAATAGTAAGCAGGGCTAAAAATCAACCACAGGTAGTGAACACCTGCAGCTTCAAACTGACTTAGACAAAGTGATGGTCTGCGCTGACAAGCGGCTCATCAATTCTTACATCGACCAGCGCAAAGCTTGACATATCGACAGCAAAAACCGAACGGGACGCTACAATATAAATTCTCCATAACTATAAAAGGTAAATGTGGAAAAAGACTTGGTTATGATAATCTCTCGTGACCTAATGCCAAGCAAGCAGTGAAAAAGGCAGACAAATTTCTTAAATTCATTTGATGTATTGTCTAGCTAAAGTCTACGGAAATCATCCCAAGTGTGTACAAGTCGCTGGTGAGACCCCATCTTGAATATTGTGTCCAGCTATGGTGACCATACTTCACACAAGACGTACACACACTGCTCACAATACAGACGTTATGTGTCTTTATTTACTTACATGAGAAAGTTTACAGATTTTTTCTGTTCAAAACATCTGTATTTCTCTCCAGCTTCCCACACTGGTCAAGAGTTTCTGTACTGCTCCACTACTACATACAGCTAAGTTGGGTCACAAGTTGGGTCGACTACTGTTTGAATTCCTTTGAATTACTGCCCTTGAATTAAGAATAGTCCCAGGGACTATACTATGAAGATACACCCAGGGACTACACATACAAGATACACCCATGGGGTACACATACAATATACACCCAGGGGCTACACATACAATATACACCCAGGTGCTACACATACAAGATACTTCCAGGGGCTACACATACATGATACACCCAAGGGCTACACATACAAGATACACCCAGGGGCTACACAGAACCAGTGACTCCCTACTAAAACCTTCGATCCTAACGTCTGTCTCACTTGATATATGAGACACTGGAGATATATGAGAGATACTAGAGATAAATGAGATACTAGAGATACATGAGAGATACTAGAGATAGATGAGGGAAACTAGAGATACATGAGAGACACTAGAGATAGATGAAGGACACTAGAGATACATGAGAGATACTAGAGATACATGAGAGACACTAGAGATAGATCAGGTCTAGGTATACTATATAGATATTCTATATCTTCCTTGTATACAGCTGTACCTCCTGAGGGGTGCTGGGCTCAGTAATGACCTGATCATTGCTCATCTTCCTTTCATTTACAGAACGTTAATGAGCTAATTAATATGCATAGAAAATGATAGACCTTCCTCGGAGAACTGGACTTCCAGGCTCTCCTGGACGACTTCCAGACCCTCCTCTGTGACCTGAGTGTACCAAATATTCAATGATCCACTAGAAACAATCTTCAGATAACAAGATCATTATTGATTAATTACTGAACTATCAGAAGACCTCGTTACCTGATATCAAAGATGATTAATAACATGTACAAAAACACAATATATTCTTCCTCTACACTACGTAATGTCTTTCCTAAGGCACAAAATTCTCATTATTTATAGATACACAAAAACTAAATCTCACCAGAATCATCAAAAGCCCAGTGATCATAGCCACCCCTGGGGGAGTACTGGCTGAGAGGGATGCCCCTGGGGGAGTGCAGGCTGAGAGGGTACCCCTGGGGGAGTACTGGCTGAGAGGATGTCCCCTGGGGGAGTACTGGCTGAGAGGGTGCCCCTGGGGGAGTGCAGGTTGAGAGGGTACCCCTGGGGGAGTACTGGCTGAGAGGGTACCCCTGGGGGAGTACTGGCTGAGAGGGTGCCCCTGGGGGAGTACTGGTTGTGACAGGGAGCAAATCCAGAAAGTGACGCACCAGTGGTCACCCTTGGGGTTAGTAGTTCTAATCACCACAGGGGTTAACACGAAGCTGAGGCACCAGGAGGCACCCCTGGGGTAGTGCTGGTAACCCTGGGATAGTATTGCCACCATGGAGGTATCATGGTCCACCACGGGGGGGGGGGGGGGGTAAACGTGGGGGTGGGACACCAGACGCCACCGTCGGGGGGCCCCACGGGGCAACACGGGGCACCTCTGAGTGTGGTGGGGGAGGGAAAATATCGGGGTCCACGCGTGCTTAAGTGCCAGGCTTCGCCGCCAGCCCACTAGAGACCGCCACTAGAGACCGCCACTAGAGACCGCCACTAGAGACCGCCACTAGAAACCCCCAACCTACCACTACCTACTACAAACATCCCCGAGCGGTCCCCCCTCCCCCCCCCCCACCATCATCACAAGAGGTGGTTTGTATTCGTCGTGTTGGACGTTACCTGCAGGTGAGCTCTCACTTGTACACCTCTCCCTCCACCCGTCATGGTCGACCGTCCACCACCACGCTCTGCCTGACCTGCTGGTAGACCGGTAACGAGGGAGTCGGTACTAGGGGCTCACTACTGGTTGATACCAAGGGCTTGCTACAAGGGGTTCGATGCTAAGAGGCTCGATACAAGCTGGCCGATTGTAGGGCGTCGGTCTAGGAATGTCGGTACTAGGGAGTCGGTACTAGGGGGTCAGTACTAGGGAGTCGGTACTAGGGAGTCGGTACTAGGGGCTAGGTACTAGGGGGTCGGTACTAGGGGGTCGGTACTAGGGAGTCGGTACTAGGGGCTAGGTACGAGGGAGTCGGTACTAGGGAGTCGGTACTAGGGAGTCGGTACTAGGGGGCGGTACTAGGGGGTCAGTACTGGGAGGGTGACGGAGCACTGCACGTTCTAACATGGCCTGATACGTATGACATTGATATAGTGTTTGATGGTGGCGAGGTAGAGTCCTGGTCTGGTCTGGTCTGGTCGCTGGTCGTGCGATGTTATGGTTTGCTTCTGGTCGCACGTGTCTGGTCTGATCCATGACCGAATTCTGTCGTATGTGTGTCTAGCGTTGTGTGTCTGTACTGGAACTGTATCATAACAACAGACAACCCTCCAGACGTTTTCTGTCTCCTTGTATGTACTTGTCGCTGCTCAGGTACCTGTCTGTGGCTGTCTTCCCGTCTGATCTGTCTACGTCTGTCGTATCTTCCTGTCACAGCGCCCTGTGGGACGCCTCCCTCTCTCTAACCCGTCCACGTCTATCGTCACCTGTCTTATCTCTCTTCTCCTCCGCCGGAACCATTCTTTTTCCCTCTCTCTCTCTCTCTCTCTCTCTCTCTCTCTCTCTCTCTCTCTCTCCCTCCCAGCCCCCCCACTGGTGTTGTCCCACCAGGCAATCCCCGCCACTCTCGCCTTTGTCCCGGCTCACTGGAGGATAAGACCCAACCACATGATTCTGTTAACGATAGTCAAGTTGGGACCCTCTCCCCCCCCCTGCCCCCCTCCCCCCCCCCGCCTCAAGTGGGTCTTACCTCTCAGCTCAGTACGGACTCCACCCACCCCCCCCCACCCCCCCCACCTCTTACCTCCCTCCTGCCTGAACTCACTCTTGCCTAAGTGGAGACCTTCCCCCCTCCTGAAAGGCACCCCCTCCCCCCCCACCCCCCCTGCCCAGATAGGGACCCCTGTCATTTGGGACTCATTTCACCGTCAAATTGGGATTCTCTTCCCTACTCGCTTTGGGATTCACCTAGTGGCCAAGTGGAGACTCCTAGCCTCGTCTTCTGGGATGTCATATTGGATGGAAACTTGGGATGAGAGAGAGAGAGAGAGAGAGGGAGAGAGAGAGAGAGAGAGAGAGAGAGAGAGGTGAGGGCCATCTATGGCGTGTTACCCGCCTTCATCCTCATCTTGAATCTCTCCTGAAACTTTTCCCATCTATTGCCAGCCATCCTATCTATCTGGCCTTGAGAGGGAGAGAGAGAGAGAGAGAGAGAGAGAGAGAGAGAGAGAGAGAGAGATGGGGGGGCGCCTAGTCTGCTCACCTAACACTATTAGAAAAACAATCATCACACAATTTGTCAGAAGTTACATGCACAAGTGCCAGGGTCTGCCACCACCACCCTGCCACCACCACCACCCTGCCACCACCACCACCCTGCCACCACCACCACCACCACAACCCTGCCACCACCACCACACTCTGCCACAAAACCACCACCATCCTGCCACCACAACCACCACACTCTACCACAAAACCACCATCACCACACTACCACACTCCACCTGGTGTGAGGGCAGTGTGGGAGCGAGGTAGAGCGGAGCAGGGAGGAGCGGGTTGGAGGCAGGGCGGGGCGGGGCGGGGCGGGGCAGGGCGGGGCGGGGCGGAGTGGGGTAGGGCAGGGCGGGGCGGGGCGGGGCAGGGCAGGGCGGGGCAGGGCAGGGCGGGGCGGGGCGGAGTGGGGTAGGGCAGGGCGGGGCGGGGCGGGGCGGGGCAGGTCAGGGCGGGGCGGGGCACGGTTGGATAGGGGCGGGGTGGGTGCGGGGCGAGATCTTCACAGACTCCTACGTATACATAATGATGAGAGCTTCAAACAACGAAATTATTTCCAAATTTGCATAAAAATGTGGACCAGTTTTCCTGCCGCGTGCACAGCGAGGTACCCCCAGGGGCAAGGGTGGGGGGGGGGGGGGGCTAGCATCGTGGTGAGACTGAAAAAAAAAACTAAATAAATAACAAAAACATGATGACAGATCTTTCCCACACAGGCGAGGTAGCGTCACCAACAAACGACTAACCCTTCAAGTGTCAATGCTCACTTGTACCCTGATCATCCGACTTATAAGGTGATAAATAGTGGTGATGTGAGAAGGAGATGGAGTGAGTATCTTGAAGGTTTGTTGAATGTGTTTGATGATAGAGTGGCAGATATAGGGTGTTTTGGTCGAGATGGTGTGCAAAGTGAGAGGGTTAGGGAAAATGATTTGGTAAACAGGGAAGAGGTAGTAAAACCTTTGCGGAAGATGAAATCCGGCAAGGCAGCGGGTTTGGATGGTATTGCAGTGGAATTTATATAAAAAGGGGGGTGACTGTGTTGTTGACTGGTTGGCAAGGTTATCTAATGTATGTATGACTCATGGTGAGGTGCCTGAGGATTGGCGGAATGCGTGCATAGTGCCATTGTACAAAGGCAAAGGGGATAAGAGTGAGTGCTCAAATTACAGAGGTATAAGTTTGTTGAGTATTCCTGGTAAATTATATGGGAGGATATTGATTGAGAGGGTGAAGGCATGTACAGAGCATCAGATTGGGGAAGAGCAGTGTGGTTTCAGAAATGGTAGAGGATGTGTGGATCAGGTGTTTGCTTTGAAGAATGTATGTGAGATATATTTAGAAAAGCAAATGGATTTGTATGTAGCATTTATGGATCTGGAGAAGGCATAGAGTTGATAGAGATGCTCGGTGGAAGGTAGTAAGAATATATGGTGTGGGAGGCAAGTTGTTAGAAGCAGTGAAAAGTTTTTATCGAGGATGTAAGGCATGTGTACGAGTAGATAGAGAGGAAAGTGACTGGTTCTCAGTGAATGTCGGTTTGCAGCAGGGCTGTGTGATGTCTCCATGGTTGTTTAATTTGTGTATAGATGGGGTTGTTCGAGAGGTGAATGCAAGAGTTTTGGAGAGAGGGGCAAATATGAAGTCTGTTGTAGATGAGAGAGCTTGGGAAGTGAGTCAGTTGTTGTTCACTGATGATACAGCTCTGGTGGCTGATTCGGGTGAGAAATTGCAGAAGTTGGTGACTGAGTTTGGTAAAGTGTGTGAAAGAAGAAAGCTGAGAGTAAATGTGAATAAGAGCAAGGTTATTAGGTTCACACACACACACACACATTATATGATTAACATATGTAACAAAGACACTGTCGTCCTTCGCCTGGACTCATCACGCACTCATCATGAGTGTAGTTAAGGCACTAGAGTGTGTGGTGAATGAACAAGGGTCTCACGAGAGTGAGTTCTGAATGTGGTTGACAAGTGCATTTGAATTGAGAAGTTGTGTGTGTGTGTGTGTGTGTGTGTGTGTGTGTGTGTGTGTGTGTGTGTCGCCCGCACTTTATTACTGTTGACGGCAAAAGAATTTCCCAATTTTGTCCAAAAATGTCTCACAGGATAAAAAAAATGATCTTCGATATATATTACGAAGTAATGAAATCACCTGTCATCCATCAGCCCAGGCGGGTAGGGAGGGCAGGGAGGGAGGAGAGAGAGAGAGAGAGAGAGAGAGAGAGAGAGAGAGAGAGAGAGAGAGAGAGAGAGAGAGAGAGTGGGTCACTACAGTGGGAGGGTGGAGGAGCAGGCCTGGACTTGCCACGCAACACTTCATCCACTTGGAAAGTTCCAGTGATCCAGTACGCTCTACGCCACCTCGCTCACTCCCTCTCCCTACCTACTCTCACTCCCTCCCCCTACCTACTCTCACTCCCTCCCCCTACCTACTTTCACTCCCTCCCCCTTCCTCTACTCTCACTCCCTCCCTCTACCTACTCTCACACTCTCCCTCCCTCCCTCGTGGGCCATAGTGAGACCCATGATGAACGCCCCCGTACAGCCAGGCTGGACCAGCAGGTGGGCCACCCACCCGCCGTCATGTTATCACAGCAACGTAAACATGTTCCACCATCGTCATCACCCATGACGTCACCACAGGTAACACCCCCTCCCTTCCGTTGTCTTTCTTAGAAAACGGGATGTTGTTCCTTGATTTTTTAAGAGTATTGCGAGAGCATGGTGTGACGTGTGTCTGGTGCCGGTAGAGGCATTACTCTCACAGATGAAGAGCAAAGAAAATGTGTTGCCTCTCTTAAGAATGTTAGGTCAACTTTTCACAACCTGAGACAGACTCTCCATTTTCTCTTCCAGGAGCTGCTGGCGGCCATCTTGCTCCTCTTTCACATATTTCCTTTTTTTTTCATCTCCATCATTGTACTCCTGCCACCGCTGAGGGCCATGAAATGGGCTCATCTGTATACCACAGTGGGCAACCTCCACACAGTGGGCAACCTGCACACTGTGGGCAACCACCACACAGTGGGCAACCTCCACACGTGTTTTATTGGTTTCCCTGGCCAGGTGTGTAGGGGGGGTTCAGGTGTGTGTGGGGGTGTGTGGGGGGTTCAGGTGTGGGGGTGTGGGGGTGTGTGGGGGTGTGGGGGGGATGGTCATCTTCCTATCACTTCCCTGGACCACACAAGCAGTTGTTCTGGCCCCACGTGCAAAGGATCTATGGTGCAACATCCCATCCCAGAGTCGTCCCATCCATGATATGCTGTCCCAGGACTGTCCCGTATATGATGAGCTGTCCCAGGACTGTCCCGTACATGATAAGCTGTCCCAGGACTGTCCCGTACATGATGAGCGGTCCCAGGACTGTCCCGTATATGATGAGCTATCCCAGGACTGTCCCAGCTCATGAAGTTGTCCCATTATCGGTCGACCTTATACAGTCACAAGGTTGTCCCATTCCAGCCAGTTATCTCTGACCTGCGTCCCATTGTCCCAGATATCTATCCCACTGTCCTAGGCCTCTATCCCACTGTCCCAGGCCTCCATTCCACTGTCCCAAGCCTCTATCCCACTGCCCCAGGCCTCCATCCCACTGTCCCGAACCTCTATCCCACGGCCTCAGGCTTGCATCCCACTGTCCCAAGCCTCTATCCCAGTGAGAAGAGTGATAAGCAGTATAGTTGGTGTCTTGCGAGTGTTTCATAACGCTGGTCTGGTCTCCATGTGGGCCTCTCTGGTCCCCCAACACACACACCCCACACTGCTGAGCCCTTCACCTGGGGGCGTGGGCCTCTCTGGTCCCCACACACAACCCCACACCGCTGAACCCTTCACCTGGGGGTGTGGACCTCTCTGGTCCCCCCCCACACACACCCCACACTGCTGAACCCTTCACCTGGGGGCGTGGGCCTCTCTGGTCCCCCCACACACACACCCCACTGCTGAACCCTTCACCTGGGGGTGTGGGCCTCTCTGGTCCCCCCACACACACCCCACACTGCTGAACCCTTCACCTGGGGGTGTGGGCCTCTCTGGTCCCCCCACACACACCCCACACTGCTGAACCCTTCACCTGGGGGCGTGGGCCTCTCTGGTCCCCCCACACACACCCCACTGCTGAACCCTTCACCTGGGGGTGTGGGCCTCTCTGGTCCCCCCACACACACCCCACACTGCTGAACCCTTCACCTGGGGGTGTGGACCTCTCTGGTCCCCCCACACACACCCCACACTGCTGAACCCTTCACCTGGGGGCGTGGGCCTCTCTGGTCCCCCCACACACACCCCACACTGCTGAACCCTTCACCTGGGGGTGTGGGCCTCTCTGGTCCCCCCACACACACCCCACACTGCTGAACCCTTCACCTGGGGGCGTGGGCCTCTCTGGTCCCCCCACACACACCCCACTGCTGAACCCTTCACCTGGGGGTGTGGGCCTCTCTGGTCCCCCCACACACACCCCACACTGCTGAACCCTTCACCTGGGGGTGTGGACCTCTCTGGTCCCCCCACACACACCCCACACTGCTGAACCATTCACCTGGGAGAGTGTTGCCACCTTCGTGTGTTGTTGTTGTTGTTGTTATAACAGGCTCAGGTGAGGGATGATAGTCCTCTCGAGGAAGGACCAACTCTAGGCTTTCTTGTGCCGCAGAATATTCTCTCTCTCTCTCTCTCTCCCTCTCTCTCTCTCTCTCTCTCTCTCTCTCTCTCTCTCTCTCTCTCTCTACCTACCTACCTACCTACCACTATAATCCCCTCTCCCCTCTAGCTATCCCTCTCACCTTCTGCCCAATTAAGTTAACCTCTCCCAACCCCTCACCCACCCCCTCACTAACCCCAGGGGTCCCTGGTGGTACAGCCACGGGGTAAGAGCCCTTGTGTACATCCACAGATCGTGCACACAAGCCTTTGTTATGTACATGTGTGTACACTGGCTCAGATGTGTACACAGACAAATCGTTGGGTTGACATATGAATCTAATTAATGCACAAATATGTAACTTCGTATGTAGGACTACTTAACTGTTGGGGGAAGCAGGCTGCAGGCTGTGTGCTGGGATGGTCTCCTTCACCCTCCCCACCCACCCTCACCCAGCCAGGTCACGAACAGTCTGATGGACCAGTGGAAAACCTCACACATTGAAATGTGCGGCACGAGAAGACCCATGAACTTCCTAGTGAGAGAGAGAGAGAGAGAGAGAGAGAGAGAGAGAGAGAGAGAGAGAGAGAGAGAGAGAGAGAGAGAGAGAGAGAGAGAGAGAGAGTCTGCAAAAAGGTAAATGCGAGATGATCTAATTTCCAGGTCAGTGGGTCAGGTATGACCCACCAGGTCAGGGGGTCAGGTATGACCCAGCAGGTCAGTGGGTCAGGTATGACCCAGCAGGTCAGGGGTCAGGTATGACCGAGCAGGTCAGGGGGTCAGGTATGACCCAGCAGGTCAGGGGGTCAGGTATGACCCAGCAGGTCAGGGGGTCAGGTATGACCCAGCAGGTCAGGGGGTCAGGTATGACCCAACAGGTCAGGGGTCAGGCAGAAGCAGGAGGTCTGGCTTGAGGGAGCAGAGGAACGCCAGACATTTCTAATGAGGACGACTTCTGCATTGTGAGAGGCGGGAGGCAATTGTCCTCTGCTCTCCGTCCCAGGCATGAGGGGAGGGAGAGCTAGGCGCACAGTTTTAGGGCTTGAATTCTCCCTGGGAGCCCGGGGGCGCACTCCCAGGTCTGGGGAAGGAGTCCAGGGCGCACTCCCAGGTCTGGGGAAGGACCTCCAGGGCTAACTGGAGCTTGCAGTACATGGGAAGGACAGATAACACAAGACCTGCTGATCCATGACTAGGTTATCTGCTGGAAGACAGTACATGGGAAGGAGAGATAACAGAAGACCACAGAGGCCTTCTCCAGGGTGGAGGCTCAGGCCTGTGACTACTGTGGTCTTCTCCAGGGTGGAGGCTCAGGCCTGTGACTACTGTGGTCTTCTCCAGAGAGGAGCCTCAGGGCCTGTGGCTACTGTGATCCACGTACCTCCTGCGTGTCACAGAAGGCCAGTGAGAGGGGCAGGGATCCTTCACTTCCTGTAAAAGTATTTTCGTAAAAGATCAGAGGAGGGAGCCAAGTGAGGCCATATCGTCTGGTCCAAGTCGTCTGCTCTGGACGCTACCTCGATAACGAGAGAAATGGCAAACAACGAAGTGGCATGCTTGAAGAATTTTCGACGGTAAACAATCCAACAATATATTTGTTTAGGAAGGAAGCCATCTCCAGCACGCCATTAATCAAGATGCCATTATGTAATGGGCCAGTAGTCTCTGTGTTACCATTATGTAATGGGCCAGTAGTCTCTGTGTTACCATTATGTAATGGGCCAGTAGTCTCTGTGTTACCATCATGTAATGGGCCAGTAGTCTCTGTGTTACCATTATGTAATGGGCCAGTAGTCTCTGTGTTACCATTATGTAATGGGCCAGTAGTCTCTGTGTTACCATTATGTAATGGGCCAGTAGTCTCTGTTACCATTATGTAATGGGCCAGTAGTCTCTGTGTTACCATTATGTAATGGGCCAGTAGTCTCTGTGTTACCATTATGTAATGGGCCAGTAGTCTCTGTGTTACCATCATGTAATGGGCCAGTAGTCTCTGTGTTACCATTATGTAATGGGCCAGTAGTCTCTGTGTTACCATTATGTAATGGGCCAGTAGTCTCTGTGTTACCATCATGTAATGGGCCAGTAGTCTCTGTGTTACCATTATGTAATGGGCCAGTAGTCTCTGTGTTACCATTATGTAATGGGCCAGTAGTCTCTGTGTTACCATCATGTAATGGGCCAGTGGTCTCTGTGTTACCATTATGTAATGGGCCAGTAGTCTCTGTGTTACCATTATGTAATGGGCCAGTAGTCTCTGTGTTACCATCATGTAATGGGCCAGTAGTCTCTGTGTTACCATTATGTAATGGGCCAGTAGTCTCTGTGTTACCATTATGTAATGGGCCAGTAGTCTCTGTGTTACCATCATGTAATGGGCCAGTGGTCTCTGTGTTACCATCATGTAATGGGCCAGTGGTCTCTGTGTTACCATTATGTAATGGGCCAGTAGTCTCTGTGTTACCATCATGTAATGGGCCAGTGGTCTCTGTGTTACCATTATGTAATGGGCCAGCCTCCCAGTTCTCTTCCACCGATCTTGATTCTGTTGTCACAGTTTACTGGTCATCATGTACACGTCTGCTGGTGCCTCGCACGACACCTGATGCGTCTCACCCACTCCAGGTCTGGCCAACACCTCTAGGTCTGGCCAACACCTCCAGGTCTGGCCAACACCTCCAGGTCTGGCCAACACCTCCAGGTCTGGCCAACACTTCCAGGTCTGGCCAACACTTCCAGGTCTCACCCTCCGGGCTAGTGAGAAGAACTCGGAGGCTTACCCTCAGGGCTGAGGGGTAGTTCCAGGGCTGAGGGGTAGTTCCAGGGCTGAGGGGTAGTTCCAGGGCTGAGGGGGTAGTTCCAGGGCTGAGGGGTAGTTCCAGGGCTGAGGGGTAGTTCCAGGGCTGAGGGGTAGTTCCAGGGCTGAGGGGGTAGTTCCAGGGCTGAGGGGTAGTTCCAGGGCTGAGGGGTAGTTCCAGGGCTGAGGGGTAGTTCCAGGGCTGAGGGGGTAGTTCCAGGGCTGAGGGGGTAGTTCCAGGGCTGAGATTCCAGAGCTGGGGTCGTCGCAGGTGGGGGGGGGGGGGGGGGGGAGTGGCTCCAGGATTCTTGTGTGTGGAGAGAGAGGCTCTCACACTGAGACGGCTCCAGCCTCGACCAAAGGAGCTTTGATTGCTTCAACAACCAGGAGAGAGAGAGAGAGAGAGAGAGAGAGAGAGAGAGAGAGAGAGAGAGAGAGAGAGAGAGAGAGAGAGAGAGAGAGAGAGAGGTTCGGGAGAACCAGCGGCTGGGAGAGTGGAGGGAGCGGCACAGAAGAACCAGCAGCTGACATCACCCTAATAGGGCTGTCCACCAACACAACGGTCCAACATGGCCACATTAGCAGCAGTGGTCAACAAAAGTGGTCAACGGTGGTGGTCAGCAGCAGTAGTGGTCAGCAGCAGCGGTGGTCAGCAGCAGCAGTGATCAGCAGCAGCCATGGTCAGCAGTAGCAGTAGTGGTCAGGAGCACCAGCAGTGATCAGCAGCAGTAGTGGTCAGCAGCAGAAGTGGTCAGCAACAGTAGTGGTCAGGAGCAGCAGCAGTGGTCAGCAGTAGCAGTAGTGGTCAGGAGCAGTAGCAGTGGTCAGCAGTAGTGGTCAGCAGGGGGTGGGGCACCTGGCCAGGCGAGAGTGAGACGTTAGCACCGGGCTGCCAGCTGAGTCCATCTGTGGTGGACAGTGGCACCTTTGATGGCTTAAGTCCCGTCAGCTGGCCAGCCAGCCCCTCACCCTCACCCTGGAGTAGAGAAGATGGGGAGGGCACCACCACGGAGTGCATGACCTGGTCGACCTGCCGCCGCTTTACGTACCTGACCTTCTGACCTTCACCTGACTCTCTGACCTTCTCCCGACCTTCTGACCCTCTGAATTTCACCTGACCTTCTCCTGACCTTCTCTTGACCTTGGACACTACTGCGTACCAGTTGTGCACAGTGAGGTACCAGTTATGTACCAGTTGTGCACAGCGATGTACCAGTTATGTACCAGTTATGTAACAGTTGTGCACAGTTATGTACCAGTTATGTATTTCACTGGAGTCAAGTATCTTGACTGACCAGTCAGCTGGCAGGATCTGTGGTCAGGAAGGAGAGGTAAACACGTGTGTGTCCTGTCGCCTCACCACAACACCACCACCTGCAGGATGGCTGGGACAGTGTCACCACCTGCAGGATGGCTGGGACAGTGTCACCAGGCTGGGAAAGTGCCACCAGGCTGGGACAGTGCCACCAGGCTGGGACAGTGCCAATGTGACAGCGTTACCAGGCAGGGTCAAATACCAGGCGTTATGGAAGACATGAGAAGATGAACCATGCCAATCATCATCGGAGGAAGGAAAGACACACACACACACACACATCACACCTCACCGTCATCCCTTGAGCTGCCAACAGCGACGCAGTGACCACGTGACGCTGTAGTGGGGGCACACAGGCAGCCAGCTCTCGGGAGCAGAAACCAAAGTAATAGCTGTAGAAGAGAGGAAAGTGAACTAATACTGCGGTGTAGAGCAAGGGGGGGGGGTTAAGTTGTCGAGTAGAAATGCCAGACCTGATAAGTCGGATTGATTTAGACTCAACTCCATCAACTATACAGAACTAAGACCGTGGGAGCAGCTCTCCACAAGATGAGTGATTCAACCCCATCATCAACCACATCAATTCCTCTGAAAGAAAACTGATTGACGTCCAAAATAAGTTTCCCAGTTTCCCTTAGGCCGGTGTAGCTACGGCCTGATTGTGTAGTTACTGAAGCAGATCACATGTTACAGTGATACAAGATGTGTTGCTTGTGTTGAGTGGAAGGGCTACAGTGTTGCTTGTGTTGAGTGGAGGGGCTACAGTGTTGCTTGTGTTGAGTGGAGGGGGCTACAGTGTTGGTTGTGTTGAGTGGAAGGGCTACAGTGTTGCTTGTGTTGAGTGGAGGGGCTACAGTGTTGCTTGTGTTGAGTGGAGGGGCTACAGTGTTGCTTGTGTTGAGTGGAGGGGGCTACAGTGTTGCTTGTGTTGAGTGGAGGGGCTACAGTGTTGCTTGTGTTGAGTGGAGGGGCTACAGTGTTGCTTGTGTTGAGTGGAGGTGCTACAGTGTTGCTTGTGTTGAGTGCAGGGGCTACAGTGTTGCTTGTGTTGAGTGCAGGGGCTACAGTGTTGCTTGTGTTCCATGGTTGAACAAGAGAGTCGTTAAACAACACGAGAGCGTCATCAGAATCTTAGGAAGAGAAACAGAAAGAAATTGTGTTTTAAGACGTTAAACGTAACTATGTTACGTCCAGCCCACTGGGAAATCTTTTCCAAATCTGAGTTTATGGAGGCAGCTGTGACCACACACACACACACACACACACACACACACACACACACACACGTGCTTAAAAGCGTGCCTTTCTACATGTCTTATTAGTAGATTTATCAGTACTTAAGTATGTAGTCGTGTGTACATGTGTGTGTATGTACGTTTCTTCATCTTGATGTGAACATCATGCGTGTACATCATGTGTGTACATCATGTGTGTACAGATCACTTTATGTACACATCCCTCACATTGTGCCGCATACGACCCACCAACAGACGTGTCCAGATATTCAGTCGAAATTACTGAGAAATATTGAGGAAACATGACACTTATGACTATTTTTGCTTCGTTGTTTAAAGAGAATGTCTTTCACGTTAATCTATAGACATTACCTACACTTATATGTAAGGTCTTACCTTACGATGGGGCTACGTTGCTGGGCACGTCGTAAAACAGCTCTGTCGTATGTCGTACTATTGAAACTCATAACATTTTTCCCATCGTTAAATCTTATACTAATTATATTGTACGTAAGTCAACTTAACCTATATACTGTATCAAAGTCTGTTCTGACGTAATTTCTATATTTCCAGTTTGAAAGTCTGATATACAGACGTCTAGACAATGTTCCCAACGCCATCTATTGAGTAGATGCTGTAACGCTGAAGGTTATAGACTTTCGTTATGTGATGACTTTGTGAACGTTCCATTTCTTATCAGAAATCTCCAGTTATGTTAAATGACGGTGAACAGACCAGTGTACCTGGCCAAGTAAACATGATATTTCTGCCTCACATATACGAAAGGCGTATCGTCTCCACGAACGATAAGAAAGGAAACTTTACGGTAGTTACGATGGTAGTTAACTCCTTCATGAGAACTTCTCCTCAGCGACACATCAACTGGGGAAGTTCACAGCCCCAGGCGGGCGGCAGCTGGCCCTCCAAGTCTTGACTCCTCATCAAAAACTCACACGTGAAACTTCCTCCCTCGACCGACTGGCGGAGTCACACGCACACATAAACTTATTGTCCTGATCAGGTTTCCTGACTTTATCCAGGGACATCAGGTTTCCCCCCAGCCAGGCCAAGGCTTCACACAGCGACGCGGGCGCGCGCGTGTGTAGTGTCGTAGACCAGAGCGAGACGGGGTTGTTGACATGTGACGCCATAGCCTCCAGACCCCGCTAACAAAGCGACCAAGACATCCTTAATATCACCCACCCATCACCTCCCTTCCGTCTACTATCGATAAGATATATTCTATAACCGATAATAACCGACAATAACCGTTTCGTAAACTCCCAACCTGACTATTTTCTTGCAGTACCAGTAAACAACACCAGAGGGCAGACAATAAGGTAAACACTGGCCGGCGATGCTCAACTGTTTTTTTGGGGACCGATAACAAGACGAGAAACTGCCAAAAGAAAACGTACAAATTGGTCTAACGTTTTTGTGTCATTACTTTTGGTGTTTCTCCTGACGAGGCGGCATTACGAATTCTCGTCAGCTCTGGTGTGGGCTTTTTCGAAGTCCTCCTCCATCTAATTCAGCTCTCAGAGAGGGTTGCTGTACTGACTGAGAAAGGAACAATATATTGATTATTAGAAAAAACTTACTATGCGAATTTCTCGACAGATAGTACATGGTATAACATCTTCGTTTTCATTTCCTTAAACATTCTTGATTTCTTGCAATCACGTACGTGAAGATTTGGAGCTGGGCTGGGGACGTGAGGGGACTGAAGGAGGGGAGGCAGGAGGCGTCTGGCAGCTGGTGAGGGCTGGCAAGGGCCATCAGGGACCCGCCAGCCGCCCTAGATCTGCTCTACCTCTCCTGCCATCATTCCTCATCTCTTCTTCCTACATCTTCTACCTCCACCTCCTCCCGCTTCCTGGCCCGTGGTGTCTGTATCAGGTCTTGTAGCAGATGTTGTGGGTTGTATCTCTACAGCCGAGGGTCGTCAGCCACAAGAAAGCTGGTCCTGCAGACACAGGATGCCAGGAGCTGGTAGCAACAGCCTACTGGACCTGGCTGGGGCAGAGAGGGGGAGGGTAACTACCCTACAATAGCTGGGTATGGACACCCCCTCCCCGCTATCCCTCTCCTTCTACCTACAAATATCGTCTTCTCAATATTCTCTGACGACGAATATTCACTAGCGATGAATATTGATGACCCTGAATTGCTCTTGCTAGGTCCTCCATGTAAACAATGAAACAAACACTAAAAAAAACAAATACACCCAAATGTATGTAACAAACGAAACAAAATGTCAATCAATCAGTAAAGAAAGATAAACTAACATCATTGATCAACGTAGCGACAATAACTTTATGATTCGTTGACCTACGTTCTCGTGTCAGAGATCCAGCCATCTGTTGCTACCTGCACGTGGCGGTGGGCGGGTAGACCAGCTCGTGGCTGGTGCTGGACACACAGTTGATCCACCTGTGATCCACCACATACCGACTGTATGATGGTTACGTCCCTCACACTCTGTCCTGGCCATCAGGGGTCACCCCACAACACCGTGTCGTAGAAGGTGACTAAAAGGGGAGGGAGCGAGGGGGGGACTGGAAATCCTCCCCTCCAGTTTTTACCATTCAAAAGAAGGAACAGAGAAGGGGGCCAAGTGATGATATTCCCTCAAAGACTCTGTTCTCTGTTCTTGATGCTAAAACGGGAATGAACGTATATCAACTTCTTCTCACCAGTTTGGTCCACCATTCTCAACACGTAACCCACAGCAAGTGACTGGGAGGGTCAGGTCGGGGACGCTGTCTGTCAGTGGTGGACCCACACCTGTATGCCAGTATTACCGAATTCCCAGTGTCATCCATTCCCACCATTCCAACAATCCCAAATTTCAATACTCGGAACCATGAGGCTGGAGAATAAAAACACGAAAAAATATGAAAAATACAACGTTGGTCTACGATGTCGTACATTTCTACAAAAGAATAATACAGGAATGCTACAGTTGTACAGCATTTGGGGTGTGTAGAAACCCATGCAATGTAACAGTGAAAATATCCTGTAGACAGTGTCTGGCTACAGCACTGTACCAGTGTCTGGCTACAACACTGTACCAGTGTTTGGCTACAGCACTGTACCAGTGTCTGGCTACAGCACTGTACCAGTGTCTGGCTACAGCACTGTACCAGTGTCTGGCTACAGCACTGTACCAGTGTCTGGCTACAGCACTGTACCAGTGTCTGGCTACAGCACTGTACCAGTGTCTGGCTACAGCACTGTACCAGTGTCTGGCTACAGCACTGTACCAGTGTCTGGCTACAGCACTGTACCAGTGTCTGGCTACAGCACTGTACCAGTGTCTGGCTACAGCACTGTACCAGTGTCTGGCTACAGCACTGTACCAGTGTCTGGCTACAGCACTGTACCAGTGTAACAATTCTGCAGTGTGTCAGTGGTGGGTGGGTGGGTATGGGGGGCTTGGTACCCTCTGGCTCTCGACCCGAACTAACCCGAAGTTTTAACAGGGGGAGGGAGGTCGCTGGCTGGGGAGAGAGAGAGAGAGAGAGAGAGAGAGAGAGAGAGAGAGAGAGAGAGAGAGAGAGAGAGAGACAGAGAGACAGAGACAGACAGAGAGAGAGACAGACAGAGAGAGAGACAGACAGGAATGGGTCAGTTGTGAACGTGGGAGGGAGGGCAGTAGAGTATAAAGAGTGAGTGAGTGAGTGAGTGAGGGCAGGAGGAGAGTTGTGTCGGTCAAGATAATAACACAGAGGCAGAGTGAGGGAGTGAGGAAGGGAGTGAGGGAGGGAAGGAGGGAGGGAGACGCTAATGAAGGAAACAGGAGGACGGTGTGGCCAGATATACGCGCCCAACCCAGATATAAGTGAGAGGGAGTGTGAGAGTTGGGGAGAGTGATGATGACGCGCCAGATATAAGGGAGAGGGGAGTGTGAGAGTTGGGGAGAGTGATGGTGACGCGCTAGAGGGACAATACCACAGATGATGCCTTTAATAACCAGTTTAGGTCTGGTCTTGACCGGGAATCACCAGCAACATGAGATAATGATGGTAAGACTTGACATGTTGTGAGTCAGGTCAGGCCCGGGTCACGAACACGAACCATCAATATTCAACAAAGATCAGAACGAACAGGAGGCATGAATATTCAGGAAACAACCAGGAGTCGTGAATATTCAGAAAACAAGTCTACACTCAGCCAGGAATCATGAATATTCAGTAGAAGTGAATATTGATTCATATGGAAAATGTTGTAGACATATGTAACACTACAACTATATAATGGCCTTGTAATGAAAGAGGAAACATTCATGTTAGCTACGAAGCAATATATATATATATATATATATATATATATATATATATATATATATATATATATATATATATATATATATATATATATATATATATATATATATAAGGATTTACAGTGGTGCATGAACGTAAGGTAAGAATATTCAGTCATGATCCATAATGGGAAAATGAGAATGAAGAATTTTGAAACCTGAATACTCTGAAAATTTAGATTTTTATGTGAAGTTAAATACAAAATGAGGGCTGTAATGAAGGCTGTATCTTGGGAAATTACAGTATCAAAGAAACTGAGATAAGAAGATAACAGGCGAACGAGAGGTCTTAGAACTGGCAGATAAGAATGACGTGAAAAGATACGTGGTAGAAGATAAGAGATATCTCTCTGGCAATGGTTCATGGTGAAGACAAGATTATGCAGTTAGGGAAGTTCCTGACCTCTCTCTCTCTCTCTCTCTCTCTCTCTCTCTCTCTCTCTCTCTCTCTCTCTCTCTCTCTCTCTCTCTCTCTCTCTCCCTAAAGTTATCGCAAAACTCTAAAAGTGTATTCTGTGGGAAAGGCTCAAAAATTTAAGCTCTCCAATAAACCTATGAGTAAAACTTGGTTTACTTAAACCAGAGGTTTTGTTAGGCTGGCGTAAACCCAGTGACACCTGAAGTCATGTGGTGATGGTGGTGATGGTGACTGTGGTGGTGATGGTGGTGATGGTGGTGATGGTGACTGTGGTGGTGATGGTGGTGGTGGTGGTGATGGTGACTGTGGTGGTGATGGTGGTGGTGGTGGTGGTGATGGTGACTGTGGTGGTGATGGTGGTGGTGATGGTGACTGTGGTGGTGATGGTGACTGTGGTGGTGATGGTGGTGGTGATGGTGGCGTTTATGAGTGTGGTGGTGATGGTACAAGCGAGGCTCCCTCGTCAACAGAAGATGTGACCAATTCAACCGTTAATGTCAGCTGAGGAAAGATGAGAGAGAAGTCTGTGAGGAATTTATGAGGAATGTTGATGTAGGGGAGCAGTGTGTGAGGATAACATGATGGAGAGGAGCAGTGTGTGAGGATAACATGATGGAGAGGAGCAGTGTGTGAGGATAACATGATGGAGAGGAGCAGTGTGTGAGAATAACATGATGGAGAGGAGCAGTGTGTGAGGATACAATGATGGAGAGGAGCAGTGTGTGAGGGTAGCATGACGGAGAGGAGCAGTGTGTGAGGATAGCATGATGGAGAGGATTCGCGCCTGAGGATATCATGATGGTGAAGGAAGGATCTCTAAGGTTACTTGAGTATGTAACTCACTGGGAAGGACTTAACAATGGAGCGGGTCAGAGCCACGTCCGGGTATAACACATCAAAATCTCATCAGAAAACGGTCTGAGGACCTTAGAGTATGACCGACCAATCATGTTTAACTAACACAGATTGGAAGGCCAGCCATGCTGTTGCGACCAATCCAATCGCCATCGAGCACTTACAGAAAATGGAAGACATGAATATTACCGAGACCACATGAACACACACACAGTAGACGGTAGAAAATGTAGAAGTAGATGATGATTCATCCTTCCAGTTGTACCTGGCAGCTCTGCCATCACGTGTAGTGTCGTCGTGGAGTGAGGACACCTGACCTGACCTGACCTGACCTCATCCTGCACCACATACCAAATTTATTCGTCCAGTTTCAAAAGATTAGGCACGATATAGTTCTTTGTTGTTGAGAGAGAGAGAGAGAGAGAGAGAGAGAGAGAGAGAGAGAGAGAGAGAGAGAGAGAGAGAGAGAGAGAGAGAGAGAGAGAGAGAGAGAGAGAGTCAAATCGTCGGAAACCAAGAAAAAATTAGTCATCTAACTACAGTTTCCTCCGCTAGTATAAACCCCTTCCCTCCAACACTTTCCCCCTTTCGAAGCACCCCCACACAACCCCAACCCCAGACGTATGTACACCTGTACACTCCCTCACAGCCTGATCGCCTCATATTGTACACCGTTGCCATAGAAACGTCCCATTTATATAAGCTACACAGAACCTATTCCTGGGGAAAATACTTGAAGTAAAAATCGATGATGTGTGTTGTGAGGCAGACGTTCTTCTTCCTGGGAATGGGACTGAGAGAAACCAACCGACTGTATTAGTCATACAACAGTCCCCAGGTACAGTCCCCAGGTACAGAGGGTACAGTCCCCAGGTACAGTAGGTACAGTCCCCAGGTATATCGAGTACAGTCTCCAGGTACAGAGGGTACAGTCCCCAGGTACAGAGGGTACAGTTCCTAGGTACTGCTGGTACAAACGAGATCCTTCTCAATACCTTGGATAAGACAAGGATCAAACACTTCAGGAAAATGTTTGTACTTTGTCTTCCAAGAATATGAATACCTCCTGAACTGTGTGTGTGTGTGTGTATTGTCAGTCTGTCTGTTTGTATGTATGTATGTATGTGTAATGACCATAATGATAATAATAATGATAATCATAATAGTAACAATAATGGTGATTATACTAATGATAACAATAATGATTACCTAGTGAGACAGTAGGGGGTGGGACAGGATTGGAAGCTTGGTGGACTGGACAACCTGGAGGGGACTGGGACCTAGTGAGACAGTAGGGGGTGGGACAGGATTGGAAGCTTGGTGGACTGGACAACCTGGAGGGGACTGGGACCTAGTGAGACAGTAGGGGGTGGGACAGGGTTGGAAGCTTGGTGGACTGGACAACCTGGAGGGGACTGGGACCTAGTGAGACAGTAGGGGATGGGACAGTGTTGGAAGCTTGGTGGACTGGACAACCTGGAGGGGACTGGGACCTAGTGAGACAGTAGGGGGTGGGACAGTGTTGGAAGCTTGGTGGACTGGACAACCTGGAGAGGACTGGGGCTGGAGAGTCAGAGACACAAGCAGTCCAGACGTACATACGTCCCACCCTCCATACCTGTGCTGGCTCGCACCTCCACCACACACGCCTCACATCACCACAGCTGCCCCTCACGGACCATAATGTATGACAAATGTTGTAACATAAAAGTATTTAGTCCCATCGGATACTGAGTGGTGTGACGTCATCATCTGCCTTATGTATAGATTTCTAGTCAATAAAAGATAAGTGAGGGTGGGAGGGGGGAGGAGAGGGACACCCCAAGGGCACCCCAAAGCCACCACTTCACCAGCTCTGGTGTGGGACGAGTGCATTGCGAATACTGATGGAGTAGCGGAGTCCTGGGTCAGTGGAGCATATATATATATATATATATATATATATATATATATATATATATATATATATATATATATATATATATATATATATATATATACACACTAAGAGTATATGGTGTGGGAGGCAAGTTGCTAGAGGCAGTGAAAGGTTTTTATCGAGGATGTAAGGCATGTGCACGAGTAGGAAGAGAGGAAAGTGATTGGTTCCCAGTGAATATCGGTTTGCGGCAGGGGTGCTTGATGTCTCCATGGGTGTTTAATTTGTTTATGGATGAGGTTGTTAGGAAGGTAAAAGCAAGAATTTTGGAGAGAGGGGTAAATATGCAGTCTGTTGTGGAGGAGAGGGCTTGGGAAGTGAGTCAGTTGTTGTTCGTTGATGATACAGCGCTCGTGGTCGATTCAGGTGAGAAACTGCACAAGTTGGTGACTGAATTTAGTAAAGTTTGTGAAAGAAGAAAGCTGAGAGTAATTGTGAATAAGAGCAAAGTTATTTGGTTCAGTAGGGTTAAGTGAAAAGTCAAATGGGAGGTAAGTTTGAATGGAGAAAAACTGGAGAAAGTGAAATGTTTTAGATATTTGGGAGTGGATTTAGCAGCGAATGGGACCATGGAAGTAAAAGTGAGTCACAGGTTGGGGGATGAGGCGAAGGTACTGGGAGCGTTGAAGAATGTGTGAAAGGCGAGAACGTTATCTTGGAGAGCAAAAATGGGTATGTTTGAAGGAATAGTGGTTCCAACAATGTTATATAACCGGTTGCAAATCATGGGCTATAGATAGGGTTGTGCGGAGGAGAGTGAATGTGTTGAAAATGAAATGTTTGAGGAAATTATGTGGTGTGAGGTGGTTTGATCGAGTAAGTAATGAAACGGTAAGAGAGATGTGTGGTAATAGAAAGAGTGTGGCTGAGAGAGCAGAAGAGGGTGTATTGAAATGGTTTGGTCACATGGAGAGAATGAGTAGGAAAGATTGACAAAGAGGATATATGTGTTAGAGGTGGAGGGAACGAGAAGTGGGAGGCCAAATTGGAGGTGGAAGGATGGAGTGAAAAAGATTTTGAGTGATCGGGGCCTGAACATACAGGAGGGTGAAAGGCGTGCAAGGAATAGAGTGAATTGGAACGATGTGGTATACCGGGGTCGACGTGCTGTCAATGGATTAAACCAGGGCATGTGAAGCGTCTGGGGTAAACCATGGAAAGTTTTGTGAGGCCTGGATGTGGAAAGGGAGCTGTGGTTCCGGTGCATTATACATGACGACCAGAGAGGATGCGAGTGAATGAGATCATTTTCTTCGTCTTTTCTTGGCGCTACCTCACTAACGCAGGAAACTGAAAATAAGTATTTAAAAAAGTCGACGAGGCTGGGGTCAAATACTTACCCTTACTGTGGCGTTCGTCAGCCGGGGTCGTCCAAGGTTATCGGGAGGGTTGTAAGTCAGCGGAAATCTTTGTAAATTTTTTACCCGCAGCGGGATTTACACGAAGCCTAGCGGCTGTAAATCCTTCCTCCAAACAAACCCAACCCGCACACTCTCGTCCCCAACCCCCTCCACCTCCATCTCTCTCTCTCTCTCTCTCTCTCTCTCTCTCTCTCTCTCTCTCTCTCTCTCTCTCTCTCTCTCTCTCTCTCTCTCTCAATTCCCTCCCCTTACTTCCCTTTCTTCCTCCTCCCCATTCCTCTCCACTTGCTCCCCGTCCCTCTTTACCTCCCCCTGCTTTCTAGCCTCACGTGACAAGTGAGGCAGCACAGCGATCGGTCGTGGGACCCACACATGGACCAGCTACAAGCACGACGCTCCAGTACAGCGCCTCACACCCACACTCCTCCTGATGAAGACACAAAGTGGGCATTTTTCCTTGACGCTTTCCTATTAAATTTCCGTGGTAGTATACCTGCCTCACCATACTGCCTTGTGCTCTCACCTTCACCAGCAGCAGATAACCCCGTCAGAACTCTGGCTATCTGTCTTTCCCATGACCTCACGTGCCCTCTCTACTACCTCCTCCCCTCCCTCCCTCCCTCCCTCCCTCCTCTTCCTCTTCCTCCTCCAGCTCTGGAGGGAAGCAGGGGGGCAGGAGGGGGGGGGGGGGCATATTCTCTCACCCTGAAATAGCCATCGTGATGAGCACCCCGCCGCTACCTGGCCTCTGAGGTAAATGAGGTCTGTCACCCCATCTGGCGCGGCCGGCCGCCAGGTCCACTGGTCACCAGGTGGCCTGGTACCTGGGCTGATGGCCGGCCACCAGGTTCACTGGTCACCAGGTGGCCTGGTACCTGGGCTGATGGCCGGCCACCAGGTCCACTGGTCACCAGGTGGCCTGGTACCTGGGCTGATGGCCGGCCACCAGGTCCACTGGTCACCAGGTGGCCTGGTACCTGGGCTGATGGCCGGCCACCAGGTCCACTGGTCACCAGGTGGCCTGGTACCTGGGCTGATAGCCGGCCACCAGGTCCACTGGTCACCAGGTGGCCTGGTACCTGGGCTGATGGCCGGCCACCAGGTCCACTGGTCACCAGGTGGCCTGGTACCTGGGCTGATGGCCGGCCACCAGGTCCACTGGTCACCAGGTGGCCTGGTACCTGGGCTGATGGCCGGCCACCAGGTCCACTGGTCACCAGGTGGCCTGGTACCTGGGCTGATGGCCGACCACCAGGTCCACTGGTCACCAGGTGGCCTGGTACCTGGGCTGATGGCCGGTCAACAGAAACTTATGGAAAGGTTTCATACAAGAAATGTTACAGAATTTAGGCCAAATTTGACCCAAATATATCAAATTCTATAGAGAGACAGACAGACAGACAGACAGACAGACAGACAGACGGATTAAAGGGTATGACCCTGCACTGGACCCCATCATCCAGCCCCCCCCCCATCCCCCTCCCAAAGACCATGCAGGCCACTGTGCAATGTTGACCGTCATGTCCTCCAGCTGATGACCCGTAGGCAGCCTAGGTCAGGAGGGAGGAGCAGCAGAGGTCACGGTAGGTCAAGGATGAGTCAGCTGGGTACAATGTGAACCACCTGTCTAATACATGACTGGCCATCTGTGCCTAAGAGGTCTTATGTAAGGTACTGAGAGCTCGTTTTCTGTCAAGGGTCAACACTTTACCACAGCAGGGAATAGAACACTGAGGTCACCAGGTCACTCCACGCACTGAGGTCACTAGGTCACTTCACGCACTTAGGTCACCAGGTCACAGCCAGGCGGGGAGGGTAAGAGGCACCCCCCCCCCCCCCCCTACCTTCTCGTGTTCCACTTGGCCATACATGATATAAAGCTCAGGCGATACAATGGGCTTAACCCTCACTAGGACCAGCGCAACTAATGTTTTGTATACGAAAGCTTATCTGAGCGCTGAAGCTGCCGTGCATCAGTGAGTGGCAAGAGAGAGAGAGAGAGAGAGAGAGAGAGAGAGAGAGAGAGAGAGAGAGAGAGAGAGAGAGAGATGCAGACTCATCAGCCAGCCAGACATGACAATTGTCAAGCAAAATGAGTTTCATAAGGCCAGGCAGGAGAACCTGACTCACACACACACGCCATCACGCACTGCCCTGCTGCTGTGTGTGTGTGTGTGTGTGTGTGGCTATACGTGGAGCAGTCATGTATACTGTACGGGTAGGGAGCCTTGCACTCGTGGGGCACCATCTCTTGAACCATATATCATATATATATATATATATATATATATATATATATATATATATATATATATATATATATATATATATATATATATATATTTATATCATTTATTATTTATTTTGCTTTGTCGCTGTCTCCCGCGTTAGCGAGGTAGCGCAAGGAAACATACGAAAGAACGGCCCAACCCACCCACATACACATGTATATGCATACACGTCCACACACGCAAATATACATACCTATACATCTCAATGTATACATATATATACACACAGACATATACATATATATACATGTACATAATTCATACTGTTTGCCTTTATATATTCCCATCGCCACCTCGCCACCCATGTAATAACAATCCCCTACCCCCTCATGTGTGCGAGGTAGCGCTAGGAAAAGACAACAAAGGCCCCATTCGTTCACACTCAATCTCTAGCTGTCATGTAATAATGCACCAAAACCACAGCTCCCTTTCCACATCCAGGCCCCACAAAACTTTCCATGGTTTACACCAGACGCTTCAGATGCCTTGGTTCCATCCATTGACAGCACGTCGACCCCGGTACACCACATCGTTCCAATTCACTCTATTCCTTGCACGCCTTTCACCCTCTTGTATGTTCAGGCCCCGATCACTCAAAATCTTTTTCACTTCATCTTCCTACCTCCAATTTGGTCTCCCACTTCTCCTCGTTCCCTCCACCTCTGACACATATATCCTCTTTGTCAACCTTTCCTCACTCATTCTCTCCATGTGACCAAACCATTTCAAAACACCCTCTTCTGCTCTCTCAACCACACTCTTTTTATCACCTCACATCTCTCTTACCCTTTCATTACCTGCTTGATCAAACCACCTCACAGCACATATTGTCCTCAAACATCTCATAATACATTCACCCTCCTCCACACAACCCTATCTGTAGCCCACGCCTCGCAACCATATAACATTGTTGGAACCATTATTCCTTCAAACATACCCATTTTTGCTCTCCGAAATAACGTTCTCGCCTTCAACATATTTTTCAATGCTCCTAGAACCTTCACCCCCTCTCCCACCCTGTGACTCACTTCCGCTTCCATGGTTCCATCCGCTGCCAAATCCACTCCCAGATATCTAAAACATTTCACTTCCTCCAGTTGTTCTCCATTCAAACTTACCTCCCAGTTGACTTGTCCCTCAACCCTATTGAACCTAATAACCTTGCTCTTATTCACATTTACTCTCAGCTTTCTTCTTTCACACACTTTACCAAACTCAGTCACCAGCTTCTGCAGTTTCTCACTCGAATCAGCCACCAACGCTGTATCATCAGCGAACAACTGACTTACTTCCCAAGCCCTCTCATCCACAACAGACTGCATACTTGCTCCTTTCTCCAAAAGTCTTGCATTCACCTCCCTAACAACCCCATCCATAAACAAATTAAACAACCATAGAGACATCACGCAGCCCTACCGCAAACCGACATTCACTGGGAAACAATCACTTTCGTACAACTTATTAAACCTTACAGTGGCTCGCACTTAAGACATCTTTATTCATTTGATTCCACTCACTCATTAATCTTACCCTATAGAAATATTTCTTTACATCTTTACATTAAGTTTCTTGTTTACTTTCATGTTATGTTCTCTGGGTGTTCTATCCCTACATCTCTCGAAGAACTGTTCACTGTTTACGTCATCAGCCAGATGGAGAATCCTGAAAGCTGTGACCAGGTCACCTATCACTCTTCTCTCTTCCATGGCAGGCAAATTTAGGTACTCCAACCTATCCCTGTAACTCAGCTGTGTTAATTCTGGTACCATCGTTGTTGCCCTCCTCTGGACCTTCTCTATTAACTCTGTGTTATTTCTGGTGCGGCAACTAAAGCTGAGCGATTATTTATTCTAGTCGTCATATGTAGGAGGATGTGGACAGCTTGCTGACGAATTATTTACCCATCAACATGAACACATTTCTGACGCTCGTCAGCAGACACTTGGTCTCCTGAACTGTTCTCTTACGAAGGGGACGGCCGCCGGCACGGGACGCGTCCTGCGGGGAGGAAGCGTCAAACGATGAGCGGGGAGGAAGCGTCAAGCGATGAGCGGGGAGGAAGAATCAAGCGATGTGCGGGGAGTAAGCGTCAAGCGATGAGCGGAGAGGAAGTGTCAAGCGATGAGCGGGGAGGAAGTGTCAAGCGATGAGCGGGGAGGAAGTGTCAAGCGATGAGCGGGGAGGAAGTGTCAAGCGATGAGCGGGGAGGAAGTGTCAAGCGATGAGCGGGGAGGAAGCGTCAAGCGATGTGCGGGGAGGAAGCGTCAAGCGATGAGCGGGGAGGAAGTGTCAAACGATGAGCGGGGAGGAAGCGTCAAGCGATGAGCGGGGAGGAAGCGTCAAGCGATGTGCGGGGAGGAAGTGTCAAGCGATGAGCGGAGAGGAAGCGTCAACGTGATCATGTCTGTGCAAGGAGGAAGCTGCAGCGTGACGCGCGACACAGAAGCTGGTCATCGGTGCAGAAGACTTGCCACTGAACAAGTTATCAAGAAATTTCTTCCCGCTTGTAAATGCACAACTGAAGCTGGATCATGTATCCGTGACGAGACCTTGTGATGTTCCTGGTTGTAATAGAGAGATAATGGTAGTGTATGTTATCCTATGTACGTCCCATCAACCTCGGTTATTGGATGATGAACTTCATGATGACTTACGTATCAGCCAAGGAAATTCTGATTTCTTGTTCATCACAGTAGAAGCCAGGCTGACCATAGCCACAGTAAACTACATCCAGCCCATCGCTCCTGACCAGAGACTACAGAAGGTAAACAACTTGAACTCACGTACTTTTTGTTTACATTACCCTCGCCTGACCCTACCCTCACCTAACATTCCTGGTCTGTCGGCCGGCGGCACATCCCCCCCCCCCCTCCCACGTCCTCTTGTCTCATTTGGTGCTTCCAGTTCTTTGCCTCCTGACTGTGGTGCCTGCCTCTCCCCGGTGTGGGTGTGTGTGTGTGTGTGTGTGTGTGTGTTACTAATTGTGTTCTTTCATTCATTTCTTTTTTTTTTCTTTCAAACTATTCGCCATTTCCCGCATTAGCAAGGTAGCGTTAAGAACAGAGGACTGGGCCTCTGAGGAAATATCCTCACCTGGCCCCCTTCTCTGTTCCTTCTTTTGGACAATTAAAAAAAAAAAAAAAGAGGGGAGGATTTCCAGCCCCCGCTCCCTCCCCTTTTAGTCGCCTTCTACGACACGCAGGGAATACGTGGGAAGTATTCTTTCATTCATATACACATGAATCTCATCTCTCTCTCTCTCTCTCTCTCTCTCTCTCTCTCTCTCTCTCTCTCTCTCTCTCTCTCTCTCTCTCATCAGCTGTCAAGATCCGGATACTCAGCTGGACAATCTACATTATGCATGAGGCCCACCGAGCGAGCATATTAACCTCATTCACTTGCCAGGGAATACTGTACCAACATTATCCTCGGGAACCACTCAGTGAGCGGTACTGGTCACTCAGTGAGCATACTCAAATCGGCCACTTAGTGGATATCTATATCCACTCACTGAACATGCTCATATCAACCACTCAACATGAATACCTGCATTATCCCCAGAGACCACACAGTAAGTATACATTTTCCCGCCACTCAGCAGGGATGCATTATTTGCGCACATCACTCAGTGAACATACTAATTTCAGCTACCCATCACGTATGCTAATATCATCTGCAAAGACCACGCATTATGCACGTTCACTCCGGCCACCGAGGAGGGTTGGTTGCATTACCTCAGCCACACAGCAGGGATTCCCCGAGACCATGAGGCCACTCAGCAGGAATCTCCCCCGAGATCATGAGGCCACTCAGCAGGGATTCCCCACGAGACCATGAGGCCACTCAGCAGGGATCCTCCATGAGACAATGCGGCCACTCAGCAGGGACCCCCCCCCCCCCCCCGAGACCATGAGGCCACTCAGCAGGGATCCTCCATGAGACACTGCGGCCACTCAGCAGGGAAACCTGACCAGGTATCCTCCTGCACCTCCCCAAGCATAATGCTGACACAAACAAGAACAAGAACCAAACAACACAGCACCAGAAGTCGACTGTCGAATCCAGTGCAACATTGTACTCGTTTTCTACATCTTATCGTTGCAGCAACCACCTAAATATCCGTTTTCTGTATCTCTTTATGTAACAACAGTCCAGTAATCGTTTTCTACATTCCTTCTCCGTAACAACCAACCTATAATCGTTTTCTATATGTCCTGGATCCTCAGAAACCAGCAAGCCATCGTTTTCTGTATCTCGTCTGGGCGAAAACACATCAGCTGGTCATGATAACATCCACAGCGGATGGCCGGTTATGACGTCCACAGCGGATGGCCGGTCATGACATCCGCCATCACAATCACATTGTAATGATGGAAACGTTCTTTATAAACCGACAGAACTGAAAATCAATAACACTGTGAACTGTGGCACAGAATATAACTTGTGAACTGTGGCACAGAATATGACGTTAACTGTGGCACAGAATATGGCTTGTGAACTGTGGCACAGAATATAACTTGTGAACTGTGGCACAGATTATTACTTGTAAACTGTGGCACAGAATATGACGTGAAATTTACTGTTGGTCAGTGTTGCCTGTGCGGACTCGTGTTTACATATATTGCCTAAAGGGGAGAAAATTTTTATAATCTGGTAAATTGCTCCGTATTTGTAATACCAGGCGAGGCTGGGAGAGCGGGGAGAGTGGGCGAGGGAGAGCGGGTCGGGGAGAGTGGGTAGGGGAACGTTGATGGGGAGAGTAGGTGGGGGACTGTTCGTAGAGGAGCGTGGGAGGTGAGAGTGGGCGAGGGAGAGCGGGTCGGGGAGCATGGGTGGGAGAGCGAGGACGAGGAGAATGGGTGGAGGAATGTTGGTAGGGGTGGGTGGGCGGTGAGAGTGGGTGACGGAGGGTGGCATGTTGGTAAGGGTGGGTGGGCGGTGAGAGTGGTTGAGGGAGGGTGGCATGTAGTGTTGTCCATCCCTTCCCATATATATATATATATATATATATATATATATATATATATATATATATATATATATATATATAAGTTTTTATCGAGGATGTAGGGCATGTGTACGTGTAGGAAGAGAGGAAAGTGATTGGTTCTCAGTGAATGTAGGTTTGCGGCAGGGGTGTGTGATGTCTCCATGGTTGTTTAATTTGTTTATGGATGGGGTTGTTAGGGAGGTGAATGCAAGAGTTTTGGAAAGAAGGGCAAGTATGAAGTCTGTTGGGGATGAGAGAGCTTGGGAAGTGAGTCAGTTGTTGTTCGCTGATGATACAGCGCTGGTGGCTGATTCATGTGAGAAACTGCAGAAGCTGGTGACTGAGTTTGGTAAAGTGTGTGAAAGAAGAAAGTAAAGAGTAAATGTGAATAAGAGCAAGGTTATTAGGTACAGTAGGGTTGAGGGTCAAGTCAATTGGGAGGTGAGTTTGAATGGAGAAAAACTGGAGGAAGTGAAGTGTTTTAGATATCTGGGAGTGGATCTGGCAGCGGATGGAACCATGGAAGCGGAAGTGGATCATAGGCTGGGGGAGGGGGCGAAAATTCTGGGAGCCTTGAAGAATGTGTGGAAGTCGAGAACATTATCTCGGAAAGCAAAAATGGGTATGTTTGAAGGAATAGTGGTTCCAACAATGTTGTATGGTTGCGAGGCGTGGGCTATGGATAGAGTTGTGCGCAGGAGGATGGATGTGCTGGAAATGAGATGTTTGAGGACAATGTGTGGTGTGAGGTGGTTTGATCAGGTAAGTAACGTAAGGGTAAGAGAGATGTGTGGAAATAAAAAGAGCATGGTTAAGAGAGCAGAAGAGGGTGTTTTGAAATGGTTTGGGCACATGGAGAGAATGAGTGAGGAAAGATTGACCAAGAGGATATATGTGTCGGAGGTGGAGGGAACGAGGAGAAGAGGGAGACCAAATTGGAGGTGGAAAGATGGAGTGAAAAAGATTTTGTGTGATCGGGGCCTGAACATGCAAGAGGGTGAAAGGAGGGCAAGGAATAGAGTGAATTGGAGCGATGTGGTATACCGGGGTTGACGTGCTGTCAGTGGATTGAATCAAGGCATGTGAAGCGTCTGGGGTAAACCATGGAAAGCTGTGTAGGTATGTATATTTGCGTGTGTGGACGTATGTATATACATGTGTATGGGGGTGGGTTGGGCCATTTTCTTTTCGAGGGAATCTCATAGAGGACGTTACGGCAGTGTGAGGCAGAGGAAACATTGTTTTCCTACTTGGTGTCTGGTGGTTTGTAATGGGGTTGGTCTGGGTGGGAGGGACCGAGTGCTGGTGCAGAGGACTGAGTACTGACCATGTTAAGATGCGAGTGTGATGGCAGGATGTTTGTTCCAGTGTGTATATGGGCAGCGTTTATGGTTGCTAAGAGGCAGCCGGTGAATGTTCTGTGTGCATTACTTTTCTGTGGTTTCCAGCTTTGTCATATTTGCTTTTGAGAGGTTGGGAAACCAGGCAGGTGAGGCGGATTTTAAAGTAGAACGAACAAATTGTTTGTACGAGATTTTGAGGGAGTCTTTCTCTTATCCATATCTGGCGCCAAGTAAAGTTCTTAGTGTATTCAGTTTGTGTGATGTTTTTCTGTTGATGTTAACGATGTGTGGAGTGAATATGATGTGTGTGTTGGATGTTTGACTCTGTGGAAGAGACCATCCATTCCAAGTGGCTGTAGGGCGTGAGCTGGATCATGTCTGTCTGGGGTTGTAATAATGATTCAACATTTCTGTCGGGATGTAAACATTATGTTCTGGGTCAGCTTCAGTAATGACATGAATGTTGTAGATGTTGTGGTGTTAGGTGTTGTCATGTGACGTGTAAGGTCGTCTGCGAACGAGAGGAATTTCATGTTAAGGTTGACCTGAAGTAATGAGAGGTCGTGTGTGTGTGTGTGTGTGTGTGTGTGTGTGTGTGTGTGTGTGTGTGTGTGTGTGTGTAAACCAAAGAAATATTTTCCCTGGTCGCTATTGGAAAAAAAAACTCAATGAGAGTAACATTTGCAGGAGGTGGGGGGGGGGGGGGGGTCCGGCCCAACAGGGATTCAATCTTAGGACAGACGCGGCTACAACGCTAACAGCTATTTTATTCCAAGCTTGAGCCAAGCTTGAGCCAAGCAGCTCACTGGAAATAAATTGCATTCATACTTGAGAAGAAAATGGGAAAAATGTGCTTTGGGAAAAACCTTTTTCATTTTAACCTGAAAAGTGTTCAATCTGATGGTAGGTCCCTTTGATGTGTGTGTGTGTGTGTGTGTGTGTGTGTGTGTGTGTACAAACGCACACACACATACGCACACACACACACACACACACACACATATATATATATATATATATATATATATATATATATATATATATATATAGAATCGCGAGGAAAATCAAACACTAAGTTCCCAGGTGCAATTTCGTGCAATGATCACATCATCAGGGGAGATACAAGAATGAGATAGAAGACATAAAACTGTCCCTTGATATTCAAGGAAGAAACGTAGCTAAGACGTCTTACCACGATCTCAATTGTGATCTGTTTCAATATATATATATATATATATATATATATATATATATATATATATATATATATATGCAAAAGTATATATATGTATATGTATATAGACAGACAGGTAGATAGATTGATAGATATATGATGAATGTCTGTGTATACAGTCTCTCTCTCTCTCTCTCTCTCTCTCTCTCTCTCTCTCTCTCTCTCTCTCTCTCTCTCTCTCTCTCTCCCAGGGCCATGTTGTGCCACCCACATACCTGCAGCTGGGGAAGCCGTCTCTCATGTCACATGGTAATGTATCTAACCACCCCCCCCCCCCTCCCTCTCTCCCAGAACTACAACAGTCACTGGAGGCCCCGGATTATCTCGACACGAACTGCATGAGCTTATAATTCAATAATCTGCCGGCAGAGCTACAAGCTGATAATTCAATAATCCCATAATCCCAGTCCTCAATCGATGGTCTGCGTCTCGCTCAGGAAAATACGGAGGAGGATCAGTGAGTGGAATGGCTCAGTGGTGTGTGGCACCCCATGATAAACACGACCAGAATGGCTCAGTGGTGTGTGGCACCCATGATAAACACGACCAGAATGGCTCAGTGGTGTGTGGCACCCATGATAAACACGACCAGAATGGCTCAGTGGTGTGTGGCACCCCATGATAAACACGACCAGAATGGCTCAGTGGTGTGTGGCACCCCATGATAAACACGACCAGAATGGCTCAGTGGTGTGTGGCACCCATGATAAACACGACCAGAATGGCTCAGTGGTGTGTGGCACCCATGATAAACACGACCAGAATGGCTCAGTGGTGTGTGGCACCCCATGATAAACACGACCAGAATGGCTCAGTGGTGTGTGGTACCCTATGATAAACATGACCAGAATGGCTCAGTGGTGTGTGGCACCCCATGATAAACACGACCAGAATGGCTCAGTGATGTGTGGCACCCCAAAATAAACACGACCACAGGTACGTGTGGCTGTACGTACACGGTGCACCACGTGTGGCTATACGCACACACGTACACCGGGCACCACGTGTGGCTATACGTGCACACGTACAGGTGCACCACGTGTGGCTGTATGCACACACGTACACGGTGCACCACGTGTGGCTATATGTACACACGTGAACGGTGCTCCACGTGTGGCTATACGTACACACGTACATGGTGCACGGGGCACCACGGTGTGATGTACCAGTAATGTGCAAATAGATATTTCCGAAGAAACAGAGAAAGTCCAACAGACAGAGAGGAGACAGACAGACAGACAGAAAGAGACGGATATGTACTCACCTCACTATGGATAACAAAAGATCCATAAGATAGACAAAGAATATAACTTTGATCAGAAGAAACAACAGAGAAACAACACGACAACTAAATATGAGGGAGGAAGCCTAGTGACCTGCTCGACCAAGACTAGCACAGTCAAGGAACGACCCTCGTCACCAGACCAAGACAGCCACCTCCTCCTCCTCCTCCAACGACAAAATCTCCTCAAAATAGAAAAAAAAAAAAACCTAATCTTCAAATTCTCTGAACAACTTCCTCCAACGTCAAAGAAAAAAGGAAATAAAAAGTGATCTAAAATCATATAACTGGTGAGAGAGCAGGTCCTCAGCTCTGACACTCCAACAATGTCCCGAGCCATTGGAAGGCCACAATAATGTCATACACCATTTAAACCTTAAAAGAACGTCTCATGCTGTGTAAACCCTGAAAGAATGTTTCCTGCCTCCCAGACCCACAGCACAACAGTTGTGATGCTGGCTTGTGTTGCTAATTGATATGACACACTCAGGCAACACTCGCCCTGGCAGTCGTACACCAGGTATGTGAGGGAGAGGAATGGAAGGTGGGAGAGAGATGGAAGTTGGGAGAGGGATGGAAGGTGGGAGAGGGATGGAAGGAGAAGAGTACGTATGGAAATGTGGGGTAGAGTTCAGAAGCAGTGTGGTGAGGGGTGGGGAGCTACCCCGTGTGTGACCCGTGCCGTAGGGAACTTTGTTCTGTGAGCTACTCACAGAGTGAGGTGTGTGTGTGTGTGTGGGTGAGGAAGACCGTACTCACACAAGGTCAGCTAGGTACTGAGTGACACACATGCTCACAGAATGGATGATAAGATGAGGTCATGCTATCCAAGGCTTTAGTAACACAGTGAGGTTAAACTGTCATTGTTCTAAGATGTGGGGGGCGTGACACGAGGGTTTAACTGCTCCAGCAACATAAGTGAGACGTGTCTCGTCTGGCAGGACTGGTCGTTCGTGTAGCCTGCCTGATGACTGGGGGAAATGCGGTTGTCAAGCCTTGTCTGAGGTCAACATGTGAAGAAAGTTACATATGTAGGGTTCATTGTGTGTGTGTGTGTGTGTGTGTGTGTGTGTGTGTGTGTGTGTGTGTGTGTGTGTGTAGGAATCCTTTTACGTCCATATTCTTCCACGTCGTACCCCACACCCCCGCTACGAGATCATTAACATCACGAACCAATCAGGGTCCATAAATCACTCAGCCCCACCCCCTGACGTCACACGTAAACACAACAAAACCAAAGAAAAAGGGAACCAGTTTGACAACTTGTCACATAACCTGATTGAAATATATTTTACAACAGAATTCCTATCATATTCTTTAGAAAAATATTTCCAAAAAAGTACATATATATCTATATATTTACGTAAGATATTTCACAATCTTTCAGTTGAACGTTATGACTCCTATATATTGTTTACATCGACGATATACACCATATATCAGGTTATAGGAAAGTGTTTATATACCTATATCACTTGCCCGTGACGCTGGGTAGAGAGATCTTCGTGGTGACGAGGTTGGCGGACGCGAGTGTAGTCTCGCTAAACACGTTACTCATCCTGGACCCAAACATAACAAGTTGAGAGATGTTATCATAACTAGATCGTCAGAGTTGGTGGCTGTGATCAACTTAGAGTAGTTGACTCATTATGTAATCAATCTCAAACTCAGGCAAGATTTATAGAGAAAATCGGGTCTGGAGAAGAGAAAATGGCTCAGCTCGTTAAAAACTTGAGGAAACTTATGAAATGTTGGCCACCCTCAACAACCATCCTCCACAACCAACTATCCTCCACAGCCAGCCATCCTCCACAGCCAGTCATCCTCCACAGCCAGCCATGCTCCAAAGCCAGTCATCCTCCACAGCCAGCCATGCTCCAAAGCCAGTCATCCTCCACAGCCAGTCATCCTCCACAGCCAGCCATTATCCACAGCCAGCCAGCCTCCACAGCCAACCATCCTCCACAGCCAGCTAGCCTCCACAGCCAGCCATTATCCACAGCCAACCATCCTCCACAGCCAGTCATCCTCCACAGCCAGCTAGCCTCCACAGCCAGTCATCCTCCACAGCCAGCCATGCTCCACAGCCAACCATGCTCCACAGCCAGCCATGCTCCACAGCCAGCTAGCCTCCACAGCCAACCATCCTTCATAACCAACTTCCACAGATCGTTTTCTATTAACATAATTTCCTCGAAAGACGAAAAAAATTCATTTTTCTTTGACGCATCAAATTATCATCAATGTTATCATTCTTTATCATCGTTGTTATTATTCTTTATCATCGTTGTTATTCTTTATCAAAAATTCCATTTTCTGTTTTGTGATAATTCGTGATTTCATGTTTTTTACAGAAATATTTACACTGCTGAGCAATGTTTACATGACAAAATATATTTTCGTGGAAAAATAGTTTTACAAATGGCTTACGTGACCAGTTGTGACACATTAGAGGAACCAGTGTGACGTGTTGCAACGTGTGACGATCAATTAACCATAACATATTTACGTCAACTTTAGGAATGTCCCCAGCTTACACCCAGCCAGCCAGCGAGAGAGAGAGAGAGAGAGAGAGAGAGAGAGAGAGAGAGAGAGAGAGAGAGAGAGAGAGAGATAGAGAGGAGAGAGAGAGAGAGAGAGAGAGAGAGAGAGAGAGAGATAGAGAGGAGAGAGAGAGAGAGAGAGAGAGAGATAGAGAGGAGAGAGAGAGAGAGAGGACGTGTGTTTGTGAGAGGCGAAAACACACATTTAAATGGGGGAGGAAATGGTAGACAAAGAAGAGGGAGAACAAAGAGCATACAAGAACGGGTAGATGAGAAGGTAGAGTGCCAGGTAGACGACCTCTACCCGCTTGGGCAGTCTACCTCATCTCTCTCATGTCCCTTTCCTATAAATCCCTTCCTTATGGAAGGTATAAATCCATCGATCTGATTAATCCACTCTGATACTACATCTTTAAATCCCACCTGTGTTGCCCTGATCCCTAATCCTGAGCTCACATGGAAATCCTCCTCTTAGTCCACTTCTAAATCCCTTCGTTATCTAAATCATAAATCTCCTGTTGACTGGGAAATCCTGTTATCTTATCTAAATCCTTCTGTTGGTGCAAACATGGAATCTCCTTAGGTCAATTGTAATCTCGTTATGTCTTTTCACTACCCTCAGGTCTCTTGCAATGGGTGATTACACTGCAGTACAGTCCGAAAATCCTACTTATTTTCGTATTCATAATCCCTGGAGAGTAATCCCCCCCCCCCCACTCTCAGAGCCGTAATCCACCCCCTTATTTTCCCATTAGCAATATCTTATTTTCAGAACCACAATAACCATATTTTCCCCAGGGTTCTTCAGGGTCCTTAGTTCCCCTTCCCCCCAGGCCGCTTCAGGGTTCTACCTGTCTTGTTGACCGAAACTACTACAATGGTATGAGCTCTCTCTCTCTCTCTCTCTCTCTCTCTCTCTCTCTCTCTCTCTCTCTCTCTCTCTCTCTCTCACCCGGGCTATGGAGACCAGGGCCCCCAACGTCAGCCTCCGTAAAGAAACTTATAATTGCCCTCATAATGGAGAGTTGATATTCATTGGTTCAAGTAATAACCTGACGCCTTAGTTACTGGGGGGGTTCTGGGGGGGGGCAGGGGGAGCTCAGCCTGAAGATGAGAGTGTGTGGGGGGGGGGAGGGGGGCTAATCTGCCTACAAGATTGGCTGGGATTAGCGAGTGAGAGATGTTGTGTCACGCCAACAACGGAACACATGAACAAAAGATTTTTTTCTTTTTTATCTTTATGATGAGACACTATCTCCTTACTCCTACCTGTCTCTCATTCTCTCTGTCTCTCCCTTCACCTGTCTCTCTGTCTTTCCCTCCATCTGTCTCTCTGTCTCTCACTTCATCTGTCTCTCTGTCTTTCCCTCCATCTGTCTTTCTGTCTCACACTTCATCTGTCTCTTTGTCTCTCACTTCATCTGTCTCTTTGTCTCTCCCTTCATCTGTCTCTCTGTCTCTCACTTCATCTGTCTCTCTGTCTTTCCCTCCATCTGTCTCTCTGTCTCTCACTTCATCTGTCTCTCTGTCTTTCCCTCCATCTGTCTCTCTGTCTCTCCCTCCATCTGTCTCTCTGTCTCTCCCTCCATCTGTCTCTCTGTCTCTCCCTCCATCTGTCTCTCCGTTTCTCCCTCCATCTGTCTCTCTGTCTCTCCCTCCATCTGTCTCTCTGTTTCTCCCTCCATCTGTCTCTCTGTCCGTTTCTGTTTTCATCCCTACGTTTGTTTTCTTCTTTCCAGTTATTTATGAATCCTGTCTCTATCATCATCTCTCTCCCACGACCTCTCTATTTTCTGATAAGTTACCTCTCTCTCTCTCTCTCTCTCTCTCTCTCTCTCTCTCTCTCTCTCTCTCTCTCTCTCTCTCTCTCTCTCTCTCTATCATCTTAGTTTTCTCATTATCTTCTTTATTTCTATATATATCAAGTTCATTTCTATGTTTATCTGTATTCTTTATCATATTGGTCATCTGTATCGTGACTCCTGGACAAATGAGGTCACGCGGGGGTAACTCTCAGGGCAAAGGTCAGGTCAAGGGTCATCTGCACAGGAATAGACCTCAACAACTGCCCATCGTAACAGGATAGTCGAAATTCATTCATATTGTACTAGAGTTCTGTACTTTATTGACTGATCGTCCAGATTACCACAGTTCAACAGGATATGCCTGTGTTCACCCCATTGGCTGCTGATTAACATATATATCGATGTTTACAACACTAATTAATGTAGTTAACTATGTCGAAATATTCTTCCCACGATGAATGTGGGGTAGTTATGTGGGGTAGTTATGTTGGGTAGTTAGGAATGTGGGGTAGTTATGTGGGGTAGTTAGGAATGAAGAGATTTTGATTGAAACACTTCAACACACACACACACACACACACACACACACACACACACATACACAGACACACACACACACATACACAGACACACACATACACAGACACACACACACACACACACACACACACACACAGACACACACACAGACACACACACATACACACATACACAGACACACATACACAGACACACACACGCACACACACACACACATACACGCACACACACACACACATACACAGACACACACACACACATACACACACACACACACACACACACACAGCAATATCGTGCCAACCATATATATTATCGCCGGAAGGCAACTAGGAGTTATGGACTTGGGGTCCTGTTTACATCCTGGTCAACCTACAAAGAGTTGGCTGGGGAGTGGGGGATTACCACGGCTGGGGCCGGGGAGTGGGGGATTACCACGGCTGGGGCCGGGGAGTGGGGGATTACCACGGCTGGGGCTGGGGAGTGGGGGATTACCACTGCTGGGGCTGGGGAGTGGGGGATTACCACGGCTGGGGCCGGGGAGTGGGGGATTACCACGGCTGGGGCCGGGGAGTGGGGGATTACCACGGCTGGGGCTGGGGAGTGGGGGATTACCACGGCTGTGGCTGGGGAGTGGGGGATTACCACGGCTGTGGCTGGGGAGTGGGGGATTACCACGGCTGGGGCTGGGGAGTGTGGGATTACCACGGCTGGGGCTGGGGAGTGGGGGATTACCACGGCTGTGGCTGGGGAGTGGGGGATTACCACGGCTGGGGCTGGGGAGTGGGGGATTACCGGGGCTTTGGTTGAGGAGTACAAGACTGCAGGATGGTCAGGACTGGGTCATGAAGACTGTAGGATGGTCAGGACTGGTCAGGCTGGGTCATGAGGACTGTAGGATGGTCAGGACTGGTCAGGCTGGGTCATGAGGACTGCAGGATGGTCAGGACTGGTCAGGCTGGGTCATGAGGACTGTAGGATGGTCAGGCTGGGTCATGAGTACTGCAGGATGGTCAGGATGGCTATACGAGTGTCTGCTGGTCACCATCAGACGGAATAACCCGTAGTTCGCTACATGTGACGCCGACATGTTCATGATATGTATCATGATGCATAAAACTGTTCGGTCCTTTAATTAACACAGTGTTCTGGTAATGACTGGAGGCGTAACCCTTATCCATGGTTGCCAGACCTCCACGTGGGATAATGTAGATGGCAACTTAATGATAGTTTTCCATCACAACTCCTTCACTGTATATATATATATATTTTTTTTTCTTTATTTTATACTTTGTCGCTGTCTCCCGCGTTTGCGAGGTAGCGCAAGGAAACATACGAAAGAAATGGCCCAAACCCCCCCCCCCCCCATACACATGTACATACACACGTCCACACACGCAAATATACATACCTACACAGCTTTCCATGGTTTACCCCGGACGCTTCACATGCCTTGATTCAATCCACTGACAGCACGTCAACCCCTGTATACCACATCACTCCAATTCGCTCTATTTCTTGCCCTCCTTTCACCCTCCTGCATGTTCAGGCCCCGATCACACAAAATCCTTTTCACTCCATCTTTCCACCTGCAATTTGGTCTCCCTCTTCTCCTCGTTCCCTCCACCTCCGACACATATATCCTCTTGGTCAATCTTTCCTCACTCATTTTCTCCATGTGCCCAAACCATTTCAAAACACCCTCTTCTGCTCTCTCAACCACGCTCTTTTTATTTCCACACATCTCTCTTACCCTTACGTTACTTACTCGATCAAACCACCTCACACCACACATTGTCCTCAAACATCTCATTTCCAGCACATCCATCCTCCTGCGCACAACTCTATCCATAGCCCACGCCTTGCAACCATACAACATTGTTGGAACCACTATTCCTTCAAACATACCCATTTTTGCTTTCCGGGATAATGTTCTCGACTTCCACACATTTTTCAAGGCTCCCAAAATTTTCGCCCCCTCCCCCACCCTATGATCCACTTCCGCTTCCATGGTTCCATCCGCTGACAGATCCACTCCCAGATATCTAAAACACTTCACTTCCTCCAGTTTTTCTCCATTCAAACTCACCTCCCAATTGACTTGACCCTCAACCCTACTGTACCTAATAACCTTGCTCTTATTCACATTTACTCTTAACTTTCTTCTTCCACACACTTTACCACTTTATATATATATATATATATATATATATATATATATATATATATATATATATATATATATATATATATATATATATATATTATTTATTTATTTATTATACTTTGTCGCTGTCTCCCGCGTTAGCGAGGTAGCGCAAGGAAACAGACGAAAGAATGGCCCAACCCACCCACATACACATGTATATACATACACGTCCACACACGCAAATATACATACCTATACATCTCAATGTTCACGTATATATACACACACAGACATATACATATGTACACATGTACATAATTCATACTTTCTGCCTTTATTTATTCCCATCGTCACCCCGCCACACATGAAATAACATTATATATATATATATATATATATATATATATATATATATATATATATATATATATATATATATATATATATACTTGATCACCGTTTCCGGCGTTAGCGAGGAAGCGTTAGCAAAAGGCGAGGAATGGCCACATCCTCTCACATCCATTCTCTAGCACTCATGTGTAATGCACCGAAACCACAGCTCCCTATCCACATCCAGGCCCCACACATATTGCTTACCCTGGCTGCTTCATATGCTCTGGTTCAATTAACTGACAAGACGTCGACCCTAGTATACCACATCGCTCCAATTTACTCTGTCCCTTGCACGCATTTCACCCTCTTGCATGTTCAGACCCCGATCACTCAACCTGTATTTCACTCGATCCTTCCATTTATATATATATATATATATATATATATATATATATATATATATATATATATATATATATATATATGTATATATATATATATATATATATATATATATATATATATTACATCATATTGTTCTCATATGCCAGTTTTTGAAACGAAAACTCAGTCCCATTGCCATCATATGATAAGAACATATTCTTCCATATATCATCAGACAATACTGCATTGTTGTCTTTCCACAATGTGTGTGTACAGGAGGAGGAGGAGCAGGCAACACTGTGTTGAGCCCCACACCCCCGCTACGCTGGTATTTCTCACGGGAAACGACGCTAATTTTCCAAACGTGAAAGGATCCACCTCTTTCTTGGAAGCACCTTCCCCACAGCCCCAGCCCCAGGGCCCAGCCCCAGCCCAAAGCCCCGGTCCTAGCCCCTGCACAGCACCAGGCCCTCCAGCCCTGCCTCCAGCCCTGCCTCCAGCCCTGTCTCCTGTGCTGGTGTTCTGCGCATCTCACCAGCCAACATCTCTAGTCTCCTTATCTTTCAAGCTATCAGTTTTCTCTCTTCCTTCACTTTTCCATCTAGTTCTTATCTGTGTGACTTTATTTCCAACGTGGATCTCATCTCGAGGCTTCACCGTCCACGCTGTCACCAGCAGTCATTCTTCTGTCGTCACACAACGCTCGAGCCAGCGTGGACACCCACGTCAACCTCGATGCTGGCGTTGACATCAGCCTCAGTGTTAGAGGTTTTGGCGTTGACTTCAGCCTTAAGCGATGGAAAAAATGTTGGCGCTGAGTTGGGCCTCAGTGTTGGAGAAGGTGTTGGCGGTGAGCTGGGCCTCAGTGTTGGAGGTGTTGGCGTCTAGTCAGACTCCAACGTTCCCCGCCAACAGTGTCTGGCCTCTATTTCTCAGGGATGTTCATTTCTTCCTGTTGTCATATTTCTCTCTCTCTCTCTCTCTCTCTCTCTCTCTCTCTCTCTCTCTCTCTCTCTCTCTCTCTCTCTCCCACTCTCAGGGGCCAAGTGAAGGAGCTGCAACAAGCAGAGATGATAACAAAGACACAGTAACAGATGATGTAGACGAAAAAGTAGACACGAAACCACTACTTCAAGGGACGGTATAGACGACGAGTGTAGAAAAGAACCTCCCTTAGGGGAACCTCCCTCAGGGGAACCTCCCTTACGAACCTCCCTCAGGGGAACCTCCCTCAGGGGAACCTCCCTTACAAACCTCCCTCAGGGGAACCTCCCTCAGGGGAACCTCCCTCAGGGGGGAACTTCCCTTAGTATCCTCCGTCACTGCGTCACAAGATAACATCACAAACGTTACCACACAGACAGATGCAGGAGGTTGGCTTAGTGTGGGTTCACGTGGCCAGCAGTCTCGGGTATCATGGTAAAGTTCATCATAGTAAGACAGGCGACGGAGGTAGAGCACTACGGCCTCCAGGAATGATGGGGTCAGGTCAGACCTCAGAGGAGGCGAGCAAGTGGGTGTGAGGAAGGTGTGAAGAACAGCACGGCAGACACAGATGGAGCCAGACAACATGAGAATGAACACAAGACATCAGAAACACAAGATAATGAGGATAAGAATCATAGAAAATATTATACATAATATGAAAATCATAGAAAATATTATATATAGATATATAAAGATCATAGAAAATATTATATATAGATATGTAAAAGTTAAAGAATATAAAACAGGAAACCGTTTTCTAATCATGATATATTTTCGTTACTGTGTGACAAGCTGTGGGAAGTGTAACACATCAGATGGCTGGGGTGAGGGATGAGGTGAGGTCAAAGGTCAGGTCACATAATGGTCACATATCATCTACTCTCATCACAATAGATGGTCGGGTAGGTCGACACAGCCAACCAAGAGGCTCTCTGTCTCTACGATTGTTTACGGAATGGAATAGTAAATAACAAACAAAAGAACAAACAATATCATTATACCAGTAAACAATATCAAACGCTCACAAAGAGAACATTTGAGTGTCAAATGTTCACAGAAGGACCATTGTACACAGCAGGTGTTGGGGAGTCGGGTAATGTAAACCTGGGTGGTCATCACCGTAGACTTATTCCTGTATTAAAAATCCCATTTTCTTTCACAGTCTAAAGTAATCACTCACTTCCTAGTTTTCCTACATAAAGAAACACTAACTGATCTATTTTGTTTGATTTCGGATATCCTGGACTATGATCTTGATTTAGTGAATTATAGAATAAGATTTCCCCATTATCTCCTTACTGTATGACGTCATTCATCTTCCCTTCACATTCACTGCATCGAAGTTCTTCAACGCTCAGAATCTCTCTTGTACGAACACAAGTGGAAAGTCATGATCACAATTCATCGTCTATATATATAGAAGAACTCTGTACACTATACGTTTCTATAACTAGAGTAAAAACTCCTTTATCTAACAATGAGATATTTCTGAGATATTGTTCTATCTGGCAGCTTAGAATCTTGACCCTTTGTGTACGTGACCTGACCTAGTGCACATGGTGATCACATGGGTACGATTGACCTTCTGGATAAATGACCTGACCTGACCCATATGCTAACCTTAGGGGAAGGGTTAACCCCACAGGTATGAGTGACCTGACCTGACACACTTGGTGACCTCATAGGTGGGATTGACCACAAGGGTGCGTGACCTGTGACCTGGCTGACCTGTTTCTGTATGTATGTATGTGTGTGCGTGTGCGTGTGTGTGTGTGTCTGTGTGTGTGTGCGTGTCGTTGTGTTTCGTGCTGGCGTGTGCGTGTGGGTGGGGTGGTTGGTGTGTGTGTGTACCAAGGATCAAGGTAAGGTAGGAGAAGCTTTAGTACAGCAGCCTCCACTCCAGGGCGGGAGGAGAGCAACAGACAACAGGGCGGGAGGAGAGCAACAGACGGAGGAGAGCAACAGACAACAGGGCGGGAGGAGGACAACAGACAACAGGTCGGGAGTAAGGCAACGGAACAGACACTATACAGGAGCCACTATGGACATAAGCCCACACCAGAAGCAAACAACTCGAGCACTTACAGACCCTCTCCTTGAGAGCCAGTTCTCGACCCCCCCCTTCCCCCCCCCCCCCCCACAAAAACGCCTCCATTATTGGATTTATGCAAATCAGGAAGAATGTCCCAGCTTGGCCCGTGTGCCCCGCCCACACACACCATACATCCGGTACGGATACAACTGTTGTTGTATTGTTGTTGTATTGTTGTTGTATTACCGTGTCACCACCCCCTGCTGTGAGCCGTAGGGGGGGGGGGAGTCCTGCCTGCAGACGAGCACACACGCACACACACACACACACACACACACACACACACACACACAAACACACACAAACACGCACGCACACACACCAACCTACCCCTCTGGTCGGTACAAGACTATCTTTGCCATTATCATCATCACCATCACCATCATCACCACCATCACCATCACCATCATCACCATCACCATCATCACCATCATCACCATCATCACCATCATCACCATCACCATCATCATCACCATCACCATCATCACCATCATCACCATCACCATCATCACCATCATCACCATCTCTCCGGGAGCCGGGCCCGGACGCTTGGGTTCCGCCACCCGCAGACATTGATGGACGACCGTTTTCTTTCACCCGATGACCCCCGACGCTGCTTGACCCCCCGTGACCTATGACCTGTAGGAGTTTGTCATGCGGTACGAGAGGTACTCGACCTGCTATGACCTCTGATCTCCCGTGACAATTAACTCTCCATGACCTCTGACCTCCCGTGGCCTGGCTGGGTCCTGCCCAAACTTATGAAGATTCGATGGTGAGAAGTTTTGATGACCGGAAGTAAAGTGTCCGCCATATTGGACGGTTGTCCTCAAACATCTCATTTCCAGCACATCCACCCTCCTCCGCACGACTCTATCCATAGCCCACGCCTCGCAACCATACAACATTGTTGGAACCACTATTCCTTCAAACATACCTATCTTTGCTTTCCGAGATAATGTTCTCGACTTCCACACATTCTTCACCGCTCCCAGATCTTTCGCCTCCTCCCCCACCCTATGATTCAGTTCCGCTTCCATGGTTCCATCCGCTGCCAAATCCACTTGACTTGACCCAATTGACTTGACCCTCACACCCTACTGTACCTAATAACCTTGCTCTTATTCACATTTATTTTCAGCTTTCCTCTTTCACAAACTTTACCAAACACAGTCACCAGCTCCTGCAGTTTCTCACATCAATCAGCCACCAGCGTTGTATCATTAGCGACCAACAACTGACTCACTTCCCAAGCTCTCTCATCCACAACAGACTGCATACTTGCCCCTCTTTCCAAAACTCTTGCATTCACCTCTCTAAATACCCCATCCATAAACAAATTAAACAACCATGGAGACATCACACACCCCTGCCGCAAACCTACATTCACTGAGAACCAATCACTTTCCTCTCTTCCTACACGTACACATGCCCAACATCCTCGATTAAAACTTTTCACTGCTTCTAACAACTTGCCTCCCACACCATATATTCTTAATACCTTCCACAAAGCATCACTATGAACTCTATCATATGCCTTCTCCAGATCCATATATGCTACATACAAATCCATTTGCTTTTCTAAGTATTTCTCACATACATTCTTCAAAGCAAACACCTGATCCACACATCCTCTACCACTTCTGAAACCACACTGCTCTTCCCCAATCTGATGCTCTGTACATGCCTTCACCCTCTCAATCAATACCCTCCCACATAATTTCCCAGGAATACTCAACAAACTTATACCTCTGTAATTTGAGCACTCGCTCTTATCCCTTTGCCTTTGTACAATGGCACTATGCACGTATTCCGCCAATCCTCAGGCACCTCACCATGAGTCATACATACATTAAATAACCTCACCAACCAGTAAACAATACAGTCATCCCCTTTTTTAGTAAATTCCACAGTAATACCATCCAAACCCGCTGCCTTGCCGGCTTTCATCTTCCGCAAAGCTCTTACTACCTCTTCTCTGTTTACCAAATCATTTTCCCTAACCCTCTCACTTTGTACACCACCTCGACCAAAACACCCTATATCTGCCACTCTATCATCTAACACATTCAACAAACCTTCAAAATACTCACTTCATCTCCTTACATCACCACTACTTGTTATCATCTCTCCATTAGCCCCCTTCACTGAAGTTCCCATTTGTTCCCTTGTCTCACGCACTTTATTTACCTCCTTCAAAAACATCTTTTTATTCTCCCTAAAATTTAATGATACTCTCTCACCCCAACTCTCATTTGCCCTCTTTTTCATCTCTTGCACCTTTCTCTTGACCTCCTGCCTCTTTCATTTATACATCTCCCACTCATTTGCATTCCCTGCAAAAGTCGTCCAAATGCCTCTCTCTTCTCTTTCACTAATAATCTTACTTCTTCATCCCACCACTCACCACCCTTTCTAATCTGCCCACCTCCCTCGCTTCTCATGCCACAAGCATCTTTAGCGCAAGCCATCACTGCTTCCCTAAATACATCCCTTTCCTCACCCACTCCCCTTACCTCCTTTGTTCTCACCTTTTTCCATTCTGTACTCAGTCTTCTCCTTGTACTTCCTCACACAAGTCTCCTTCCCAAGCTCACTTACTCTCACCACTCTCTTCACCCCAACATTCTCTCTTCTTTTCTGAAAACCTCTACAAATCTTCACCTTCGCCTCTACAAGATAATGATCAGGCATCCCTCCAGTTGCACCTCTCAGCACATTAACATCCAAAAGTCTCCCTTTCGCGCGCCTATCAATTAATACGTAGTCCTATAACGCTCTCTGGCCATCTCTCCTACTTACATACGTATACTTATGTATATCTCTCTTTTTAAACCAGGTATTCCCAATCACCAGTCCTTTTTCAGCACATAAATCTACAAGCTCTTCACCATTTCCATTTACAACACTGAACACCCCATGTACACCAATTATTCCCTCAACTGCCACATTACTCACCTTTGCATTCAAATTACCCATCACTATAACCCGGTCTCGTGCATCAAAACCACTAACACACTCATTCCGCTGCTCCCAAAACACTTGCCTCTCATGATCTTCTTTTCATGCCCAGGTGCATATGCACCAATAATCATCCATCTCTCTCCATCAACTTTCAGTTTTACCCTTATCAATCTAGAGTTTACTTTCTTACATTCTATCACATACTCCCACCACTCCTGTTTCAGGAGTAGTGCTACTTCTTCCCTTGCTCTTGTCCTCTAACCCCTGACTTTACTCCCAAGACATTCCCAAACCACTCTTCCCCTTTACCCTTGAGCTTCGTTTCACTCAGAACCAAAACATCCAGGTTCCTTTCCTCAAACATACAACCTATCTCTCCTTTTTTCTCATCTTGGTTACATCCACACACATTTAGACACCCCAATCTGAGCCTTCGAGGAGGATGAGCACTCCCCGCGTGACTCCTTCTTCTGTTTCCCCTTTTAGAAAGTTAAAATACAAGGAGGGGAGGGTTTCTAGCCCCCCGCTCCCGTCCCCTTTAGTCGCCTTCTTCGACACGTAAGGAATACGTGGGAAGTATTATTTCTCCTCCATCCCCTTCCCCCGCGCGAGGTAGCGCTATGGAAAGACAATAGCGGGAATGGATGAATATGTACATGTGTATATATGTATATGTCTGTATATGTATATGTATTTATATGTTGAAATGTATAGGTATGTAAATGTGCGTGTGTGGACGTAAATGTATGTACACGTGTATGTGGGTGGGTTGGTCCATTCTTTTGTCAGTTTCCTTGCGCTACTTCGCTAACGGGGAGACAGCGACTAAGTATAATATATAGATATGTATATAATATATATATATATATATATATATATATATATATATATATATATATACATATATATATATATATATATATATATATATATATATATACATATATATATATATATATATATATATATATATATATATATATATATATATATATATATATATTTATATATATATATATATATATATATATATATATATATTATCCCTGGGGATAGGTGAGAAAGAATACTTCCCACGTATTCCCTGCGTGTCGTAGAAGGCGACTAAAAGGGGAGGGAGCGGGGGGCTGGAAATCCTCCCCTCTTTATTTTTTTTTTTATTTTTACCAAAAGAAGGAACAGAGAAGGGGGCCAGGTGAGGATATTCCTCCAAAGGCCCAGTCCTCTATTCTTAACGCTACCTCGCTAATGCGGGAAATGGCGAATAGTTTGAAAAAAAAAGTATATATATATATATATATATATATATATATATATATATATATATATATATATATATATATATGTGTGTGTGTGTGTGTGTGTGTGTGTGTATGTGTGTGTGTGAGACAGGGGAGGGCGGGGATGAGGTCAATTTCCCGTTCTCTAAACCCTGGGCAGTGACCACCCTCCACGCTATATGTCACCATCCTCCTCACCATGACCAGTGTTGTCATCTGACCACACAACACTGGTGGTGGCATGATCACAGCCAACACCCCCTCCCCCCCCCACAACGCCACAACCACCCTCCAAACTGCTGTGTTCACAGCACAACAACCCACAATGTGTTATGAATTTTACGATTGGGTGTCCACACCACATAAACCACTCCAGGGTCCGTGTATAACATGGTCCCTCAGTGCGACGTAACCCCACACAACACGCAGGGTGAGTGTGTTGTGAGCTTACAACACTTACCATGCCCCAGGCAGGTTCACGTCTGGCCATCACGTTTGCAGGTGACTGGAATGCTATGTGTGTGTGTGTGTGTGTGTGTGTGTGTGTGTGTGTGTGTACTGTGCATGATGACAGCATGACTGTCATGTCATGTCATGGTCAGGACGGTCATAACATTACCATAACAACGTCAGCTGGTCACTCAGCTGGAGTGACGTCATGACACTCCACACTGACGCTACGTTATAACTGAACGAATCTGGCCATGTTGTAGTGATGTATGTATACATATGTGTACCCTCTATATACACATGTATACATACACACATACATACATACACACACACATATACACACGCACACACACACACACATACACATGTCTACAGTACAGAGAGAGAGAGAGAGAGAGAGAGAGAGAGAGAGAGAGAGAGTTTTAAACTCACAGAACCCCATGTGTTTGTGTATGTGTGTGTGTGTGTGTGTGTGTGTGTGTGTGTTTCTGTGTTTCTGTAGGAAGATGAAGAAATTATGTCACGTGACCTGTACTGCTAATTACATCATATAAGGTCATGTGTACATATGCAGACACGTCATGTGCACACGTCATGTGTACACACGTCCAAACATACATCAGGTACAGGTACACAGGTGTGTGTGTGTGTGTGTGTGTGTGTGTGTGTGTGTGTGTGTAACCAAGTCTACCGTCGGGCTCTGCCACGTTACACTAAAGTGACCCAATGTTGTTGCCACACAGCACCACACTGTCTGACCTTACCTGACCTTCACTTTGACCTGAACTTTGACCAACTTTGCTTAACTGCTGCTTTCACATTACGCTGCCCCCTTCAACCCCGGCTGGGGAGGGGGGGGGGTTTACATTCATTGAAATGTGAGTGTAATTGTTTTATGTTTCTATGTGTGTTTGTGAATATCATGCTCGTGTGTGATTATGTAAATGTTCTTGCGTTTCTGTCTGTGTGTGTGTGTGTGTGTATATATATATATATATATATATATATATATATATATATATATATATATACAATTATGATATAATAACCAAGGACGTCTGGACTTGCATCAAGTTGGACAACCGAAGGTTTTTGATAAATGTAATTATCAGGAAATATATATATATAGATAACACAAAAAATATGCTGAACTTCCTCTTGACATCTGGCAAGAGAGATGTGAGTGTAGTGTACCCACTACACATGTTCTCTTGCTTGTGTCAGACCCACAACACAGGCGACCCGCTGCCCTCAGCATTGCTTTTATAAAATTTCTCGTCAGCGTACAATTCTGCTTCTCTGTGCTGCTTCGCAACGAACCCCCAGCACATTTCTGTTGTTCTTAGATGACAACGTGAAGACATGGCACATTTTCTGATAGATTCCCACACCAGGAAAACACCTACCGAGAAACGCAACAAGGGAGGCGAACAATGTAAACAAAAGCGACTATTGATGCTTCAACAGCAGCGCCTCTGGTGGTCAGCTGGCGAAAGACTGGAAAACAGCGCCTCTGGTGGCCAGCTGGCAAGACTATATAAGGTCTATTCAGGGGATCCAAAATTGGGGATAACGAGACCTTTAACAGATAATCGCTGGTTATCAGATTTGGGCGAATCCTGACGAATAGTTGGAATAATCGGGTAACTGAAAATAGGATAATCGGTCATTATCTTTGTATACATACATATGCTGGACCTATGTATACCTAAGTCGTCTTTTCAAGCTGCCACACACCTGGCTCTACACAGCCAAGGAAGAAGCGTGTGGCCACGGTGTCGCCAGCCACTCAGAACACAACACAAATTAACCTGATGTTCGCGTTAGCCAATCACGAGGAGTTTGATCCCCAGACAATAGATGGGGTTGAGGTACGCAATGGAAAGACTACCTGGCAACCCTTCCGTCACGTGTATCACATACTATATTTGTACAAGTTTCCCGTCTTACTCACGATGTCTCTGTTGAGTCTGGGATCAATGCAGCTTTGAACACATCCTGCTATACACGTCCACAGGGCCAACACCACAGCTGATAACGCATATCTTCCCTCATTTTACTTCTTCCTCTCCTCTTCCTCCTCCTCCTCCTCCGCCTCCTCCTCTTCCTCCTCCTCCTCCTCCTCCTCCTCGAGTAATCAGTCCTGGGAAGTGATCGACTGCAGCTCAGTGATTAAGGTTCTATTTTTCTTCCAAGGTTTCCGAACGCGACCAAAAAAAAAAAGTCTACGGCGTTAAATGGCGTTAGGGCTCTCTTGAGAGCAGTGTTGCCATAAGCTGAGCCTCTATTAATATCGGACTTATGACCAAATTAAAATCTTAATGACAATCTTACCCCCCCTCCCCCTCCCCCCCACGTGATGGAAAACATATACACAAGAGCCAAAGTTATTATATGGCTCCACAAGCTTGTGTCTGGACACCGAGGCTTTTATATGCAGGCTATACCGTATATATCAGGATAAAAGTATATATATATATATATATATATATATATAACGTACAATCCTCCAACAGCCAGGATCGAACCCTGGCTGTTGGAGGTTTGTATGTTCTATGTAGGTGCGCGTTCATATGCACTTCATTCGTATTCATATACCTCCGCGTTGTACAGTTAGGTTCGGTAAAATGCTATCTGCTGGCTGAGTGAGCCTGATGGGAAATGACCGGTGTAGACCCCGTTGCTCACCAACGTGAGACGAAGGGTATTTGAGTACATAGTATTCGAATAGTTATCTCCTATTAGCCAGGCCCATAGCCTAGCGGTAGCATTCCCGCCTGTGGCACAGGGGTCCCGGGTTCGATCCTGGCTGTTGAAGGTTTGTATGTTCTATGAAGGTGCGCGTTCCTATGCACTTTGTTCGTGTATATATATATATATACATATCAAAGTTTTTGTGTGGATGCCAAAGTTTATATACTAGTGAAGAAGTCTCTTCCTAGTTTGCTTCGGCTGAGTTAACATGATGAATATTCATATATTCATCCTCTGTTCTTGAGAGAGAGAGAGAGAGAGAGAGAGAGAGAGAGAGAGAGAGAGAGAGAGATGGCTTAACTCTGTTAGTGAAGTTTGTTCGTGTGACAGTGGATGGGGTTAGCCTGCTGACTACAGTAGTTATGTGGAGGGGAAACCCAGCATGATGTGAGAGGGGTGAGGGAGGGGAGTGAGAGGGGTGAGGGAGGGGAGTGAGAGGGGTGAGGGAGGGGAGTGAGAGCAGGGAAAGTGTGGTCATTATGGCAGGTGGAGGCTGGCCAGTCTGGTGGAGGCTGGCCAGTCTGGTGGAAGGCTCAACGCTTACGTGGAGAACACGGTTAGGTGGATAGAGTCTCCTCTGTGTGTGTGTGTGTGTGTGTGTGTGTGTGTGTGTGTGTATGTGTGTGTGTGTGTGTGTCTGTCTGTCTGTGTGTGTGTGTGTGTGTGTGTGTGTGTGTGTATGTGTGTAAGTGTGTGTGTGTGTCTGTGTGTGTCCCACCTCACTCTAGTGCCTCACCTTTAGTGTGTAGGGTGAGTGTGTATGCAGCATCCTTGTGTGGAGAGAGCTCTCCACTTCCCACACTACATACTTACCATAAGTATAAGTGTGTCTGAGGTGCACTTGATCTCCCCTCTACAGTTCCTCTCTCCCACTACAACTTCATCACCCCCCTCCACTCCCTCCACTCCCTCCCCACCAATTCACAACACCCTCCCTGTGTGTCTCTGTGTGTCTGTATGTCTGTGTGTCTGTGTGTGTCTGTATGTCTCTGTGTGTCTGTGTGTGTCTGTATGTCTCTGTGTGTCTGTGTGTGTCTGTATGTCTGTATGTCTGTATGTCTGTGTGTGTGTGTATGTCTGTGTGTCTGTGTGTGTGTCTCTATATCAGTGTGTGTGTCTGTGTGTCTGTATAAGGCCTCGCTAGTGTGACGTTGTACACATACATGTGTGTGGCAGATATCAACTACACACATGGCTGTATTCATGGTGTATATACGTAAAGGAAAATGGTCGATATGAAACAACAATTAAGGCAACCAGTGGGACTACCACCTCACGTTTTCTTCTAAAAACAATTAGATTGGAAAGTACATTACTCCAGGGGAGGGATACCCGCCAGGCCAGGAGACACAAGGCCAGAGGGATTACCTGGGAGATCAACAAGTGATCCGTCGTATTAAAGGATTAATGTCGCCGCTTCATCACTTGCCACCACTCACACTGGAAGTGTCACCACTCACACTGGAAGTGCCACCACTCACACTGGAAGTGTCACCACTCACACTGGAAGTGTCACCACTCACACTGGAAGTGCCACCACTTACACTGGAAGTGTCACCACTCACACTGGAAGTGCCACCACTCACACTGGAAGTGCCACCACTCACACTGGAAGTGTCACCACTCACACTGGAAGTGCCACCACTCACACTGGAAGTGCCACCACTCACACTGGAAGTGCCACCACTCACACTGGAAGTGTCACCACTCACACTGGAAGTGCCACCACTCACACTGGAAGTGCCACCACTCACACTGGAAGTGCCACCACTCACACTGGAAGTGTCACCACTCACACTGAAAGTGCCACCACTCACACTGGAAGTGCCACCACTCACACTGGAAGTGCCACCACTCACACTGGAAGTGTCACCACTCACACTGGAAGTGCCACCACTCACACTGGAAGTGCCACCACTCACACTGGAAGTGCCATCACTCACACTGGAAGTGCCATCACTCACACTGGAAGTGCCATCACTCACACTGGAAGTGCCATCACTCACACTGGAAGTGCCATCACTCACACTGGAAGTGCCATCACTCACACTGGAAGTGTCACCACTCACACTGGAAGTGTCACCACTCACACTGCAAGTGTCACCACTCACACTGGAAGTGCCACCACTCACACTGGAAGTGTCACCACTCACACTAAGTGTTTGATGTATATATATATATATATATATATATATATATATATATATATATATATATATATATATATATATATATATATTTATATATATATGTGTGTGTGTATGTGTGTGTGTGAAAACCGAGGAGGTCAGTATTCAGACGGTAGGAGAGAACATGGGATGAGTTTAGCAAGTTAAGGAAACTCTGAGGACAACATTGTGGACAGGGCTGGAGATAAGTCAAAGTTTGTCCATAGATACACAAGCAGGACCCTGATAAAGGCCAGCTGATCAGGTTAATGGACTCAGAGGAGAGATATATACACGATGATGGACGGAGATGTGAGGAGTGTTTTCACAGTGCAAGACACTGTAGCCCCTGCAACAGTGAGACGGGATGAGGCGGAGGTGTTAAAAAGGACCTTGACCCCTGTACGGCTCGTGGTCATGACATCCACGTGAGGTGAGGGTGTGTCTAGGTACGTCACACAGGCTGTATGAAGGGATGTTCACGAGGTCGCTGGAGGAAGGTAAGGTGTCAGGGGAGAAATGCCTTTTAAATAATGAGACAAGGAAGTTGTGCTGAGCTACCAAGTAGTCTCTATCACGAGAGGCATCTGCAAAACACTAGAAAAGATAATCAGGAAACACACGACGAATTATTTGCAAAAGGAAAAATGATTTAAATGAGAAACATTAGCATGTGACACTGTGCCACACAGGAGGCTGCTGAGGAAGCGAGTTCTTCATGCAGAAATGTTAGGAAGACTTCTTCCATGGGTGACCAATTACGTAAGAGGAAAGAAACAACCGCCACATGTCATACGAGGTCTGTTGTGGCGTGCCGCTGGGTGTGGTTGTGGATCCTTGGCTGTTCTTGATATGGCAAGTCAAGATGTGGGTGAAGGATTGGGGTCATACCTCATCATGTTTACGGGTGATTCCACACTCACGAGGGGAATAGATAGTGAGGAGAATTGCATCAACATACAAGGGGACCTAAACAAATTTCAATGTTGGTCTGATTCATGCATGATGAACGTCAACCTGAGTAAGTGAAGAGTAATGAGGATGAGACACAGTGACAGAAGTCTTAATACGACTGCAATCTAGCCGGAAATCTGTGTGTGGGAGGAGCTTGGGAGTCGATGTCTACAGAGCCCCGCGTCAGGAGAACTATAAGGGGGACAGTATCTCCCAGCAAGTGTTAGAATGCATTCAAGTTCGTGGATAAGGAATTATTTAGCAAGCTATTCCCTCCATATATTTGGCCAAAGATAAAAATCTGTTTTTCAGGTTTGGTCACCGCAAGCAGGAAGAGCTGGTAGAGAAGGTCTAGAAGAGGACAACAAGGATTGTATCACAGTCAGGACAGCTGGGCTACACTCAGAGGGAAATACATTTGTCCAACGTGGAATAGAGAAGATAAGGAGTGACTTTATCAAGACCTTGGAATTTCTAAATTAGTCTGATGACTCCAGCAGTTGTTCTAGAGAACAGCACAAGAGAACAGCACAACAGAACAGCACTAGAGGTCAGCACCACAGAACAGCATGAGAGATCAAAGCAAAAACTATATTAAAAAAGATTAATAGAAAAAATGTAAAGAAATATAACTGAGAGAAATAAACTGAGAGAAATGTGGACAACATACAGAAATGTAAAAAGTTGTATAACAATAAAGTTCAAATGATGGTGGCCCACCATTATACAACCCCCTCCACGTACAGTACAAGAGATGGGGCCCCACCATTGTACAACCCCCTCCACGTACAGTACAAGAGATGGGGACCCCACCAGTGCGCAACTCCCTCCACGTACAGTACAAGAGATGGGACCCCACCAGTGTAGAACTCCCTCCACGTGCAATACAAGAGATGGGACCCCACCAGTGCGCAACTCCCTCCACGTACAGTACGAGAGATGGGACCCCACCAGTGCGCAACTCCCTCCACGTACAGTACAAGAGATGGGACTCCACCAGTGTAACACTCCCTCCACGTACAGTACAAGAGATGGGACCCCACCAGTGCGCAACTCCCTCCACGTACAGTACAAGAGATGGGACCCCACCAGTGTAACACTCCCTCCACGTACAGTACAAGAGATGGGACCCCACCAGTGTAACACTCCCTCCACGTACAGTACAAGAGATGGGACCCCACCAGTGTAACACTCCCTCCACGTACAGTACAAGAGATGGGACCCCACCAGTGTAACACTCCCTCCACGTACAGTACCAAAGCAGTGGTGGTACGAGGATGGTATGACGGCAGCTGCTGTGATAAGGGTTTGGGCTGAGGTCGTGTTCCTGTGATGGTACGATGTGGAGTAATGCAGGCGAGGAGAGTCCACCAACCATAACCTGGAGATGGCATCAGGACGAGCAGGACCGGGGATAGCTACTGAGGGGATGGTGGATAGTAGGGCTAGGCAGAGGGGTAGGTATGTAGATAGGGAGATAGATGGATAGTAGGGATGAATAGGTGGCTAAGCAGATAGTTAAATAGTTAGATAGATATATGTAAAGACTGGTAGATGAATGAGAGGATAGATAATAGAAGGTGATCTATTCTCGAGGGTGAGAACTGGCATGATGAACAAGCCAGGAAAAATACTGGAACCAGCAACACTCAAACGAAGACTTAGGAGGTCGACAGAAAAGCTTAAGCGCCCCCGAACGAGACCAGAATTTAAAAGAAGCCTTTTGGTCGACTGTCCACCCGCTCCTGCCCGATTGGAACGGAATTTAGGATGGTAAAATTCCAAGGGAAATACTGGAGGCCAGAGTCAAGGAATGTAATGAGAGAAGCGGCCAACACTGGACGACCAGGCTGGACATTGTTGATGAAAGGTCGTGATGCCCCTCCTGCATGACACATGACACGGCCCTCCCGTGGGTGCATGACACATGACACGGCCCTCCCGTGGGTGCATGACACATGACACGACCCTCCCGTGGGTGCATGACACATGACACGGCCCTCCCGTGGGTGCATGACACATGACACGGCCCTCCCGTTGGTGCATGACACGTGACACGGCCCTCCCGTGGGTGCATGACACATGACACGGCCCTCCCGTGGGTGCATGACACATGACACGGCCCTCCCGTGGGTGCATGACACGTGACACGGCCCTCCCGTGGGTGCATGACACATGACACGGCCCTCCCGTGGGTGCATGACACATGACACGACCCTCCCGTGGGTGCATGACACGTGACACGGCCCTCCCGTGGGTGCATGACACATGACACGGCCCTCCCGTGGGTGCATGACACATGACACGACCCTCCCGTGGGTGCATGACACATGACACGGCCCTCCCGTGGGTGCATGACACATGACACGACCCTCCCGTGGGTGCATGACACATGACACGGCCGTGGCAAACCTGAACCTGTCTGTCATGTTTGTGACATTCCTCAGTTCACATCATAAACTGTCATAATGACCCACAATACAAGAATACAACATCAAACATGATAGACACAAGTGTCTACTGATAATTATATTTATCATACATTATATACAGTTCTGTCTACTGATCATTATAATTATCATACATTATATACAGTACTGTCTACTGATAATTATAATTATCAAACATAATCAGATTAGAAAACAATGCTTAATAGCTATCTATTCATGAAAAACATGTTCAACTGATTTCCAGCAAAATTAAGAAAATCATGGGAAAATAACTGTATTAAATGATAAAGAATAACATTAAATGATAAAGAATAACATTGAATGATAAAGAATAACATTAAATGATAAAGAATAACATTAAAGATAATGACGATATGAGATGATTATTGTCATGTAAGAAAACAAAGATAAGGAGAGATAACTTACTTGGTTCACTTATCTCTGGGGGGAAGATAAGGTAGTACTTGCTGCCTGTTCCTCTGTGGGACGTGACTTACTGCAGAGAGAGAGAGAGAGAGAGAGAGAGAGAGAGAGAGAGAGAGAGAGAGAGAGAGAGAGAGAGAGAGAGGACCATAAACCGTAAAACTCCCCCACAATAAAAAGTACAGAACTTGGTGAAACTATTGAGAAGTTTTCTTCATGGTTGTGGCAGCATAGACCACCTCTGGTCCGCAGCATAGACCATCCCCCTGGTCCGCAGCATAGACCATCTCCCTGGTCCATCAGTGGCAGCATAGACCATCTAACTCTTACGCTTCGCTGAGCCTACTAACTGACTCTCTCATTCTCCCTGGTTATTGACTCTCACTGCTTCTCACTCTCACTGGTCGATGAGAGCTCCACTAACCCCAACTCACTCTCACTGGTAGGTGAGAGCCGCACTAACCTCCACTCACTCTCACTGGCAGGTGAGAGCCCCATCAACCCCCACGCACTCTCACTGGCAGATGAGAGCCTCACTAACACCCACGCACTCTCACTGGCAGATGAGAGCTCCACTAACCCCCACTCACTCTCACTGGCAGATGAGAGCCCCATCAACCCCCACGCACTCTCACTGGCAGATGAGAGCCTCACTAACCCCCACTCACTCTCACTGGTCGGTGAGAGCGGCACTAATTCCCAGCCTGGCCATGGGTGGGAGAGGGCCTGGCTAACTCTCCCAGGAAAACATTTCCCTAAAAATTCTTAACTTGCAGACTGTGAATGAAGGCAGCACTTATGTATATACTGATGTGATATAGAGAGAGTTTATATATATATATATATATATATATATATATATATATATATATATATATATATATATATATATATATATGTATAAATGCAGAGACGCCTTCAGAAAAATTCACAGTTATATAAGTCACTGTTGTACCACAGCGTCAGTGTTCGGTATAAAGCATGCGGGAAAATTTCAAATTTCATTTCAGGGACATTTCAGCTGAAGGTTGTTAGCACTTCTTTGGTGATGACCTGAAATCATCGGATTTCCCTCGACCTATATTAACAGCCGCTGACTTCATATATCAACTTGCCTCTTTTTCCTAGTGGTATATATATATATATATATATATATATATATATATATATATATATATATATATATATATATATATATATATATATACATATATATATACAGGATGTATTTAGGGAAGCAGTGATGGCTTGCGCAAAAGATGCTTGTGTCATGAGAAGCGAGGGAGGTGGGTTGATTAGAAAGGGTAGTGAGTGGTGGGATGAAGAAGTAAGATTATTAGTGAAAGAGAAGAGAGAGGCATTTGGACGATTTTTGCAGGGAAATAATGCAAATGACTAGGAGATGTATAAAAGAAAGAGGCAGGAGGTCACGAGAAAGGTGTAAGAGGTGAAAAAGAGGGCAAATGAGAGTTGGGGTGAGAGAGAATCATTGAATTTTAGGGAGAATAAAAAGATGTTTTTGAACGAGGTAAATAAAGTGCGTAAGACAAGGGAACAAATGGAAACTTCAGTGAAGTGGGCTAATGGGGAGGTGATAACAAGTAGTGGTGATGTGAGAAGGAGATGCAGTGAGTATTTTGAAGGTGAGAGGGTTAGGGAAAATGATCTGGTAAACAGAGAAGAGGTAGTAAAAGCGTTGCGGAAGACGAAAGTCGGCAAAGCAGCGGGTTTGGATGGTATTGCAGTGGAATTTATTATAAAAGGGGGTTACTGTATTGTTGACTGGTTGGTAAGGTTATCTAATGTATGTATGATTCATGGTGAGGTGTCTGAGGATTGGCGGAATGCTTGCATAGTGCCATTGTACAAAGGCAAAACGGGACAAAGGTGAGTGCTCAAATTGCAGAGGTATAGGATTGTTGAGTATCCCTGGGAAATTATATGGGAGGGTATTGATTGAGAGGGTGAAGGCATGTACAGGGCATCAGACTGGGGAAGAGCAATGTGGTTTCAGAAGTGGTAGAGGATGTGTGGATCAGGTGTTTGCTTTGAAGAATGTATGTCAGAAATACTTAGAAAAGCAAATGGATTTGTATGTAGCACTTATGGATCTGGAGAAGGCATATGATAGAGTTGATAGAGATGCTCTGTGGAAGGATTAAGAATATATGGTGTGGGAGGCAAGCTGTTAGAAGCAGTGAAAAGTTTTTATCGAGGATGTAAGGCATGTGTACGTGTAGGAAGAGAGGAAAGTGATCGGTTCTCAGTGAATGTAGCTTTGCGGCAGGGGTGTGTGATGTCTCCATGGTTGTTTAATTTGTTTATGGATGGGGTTGTTATGGAAGTGAATGCAAGAGTTTTGGAAAGAGGGGCAAGTAAGCAGTCTGTTGTGGATGAGAGAGCTAGGGAAGTGAGTCAGTTGTTGTTCGCTGATGATACAGTGCTGGTGGCTGATTAATGTGAGAAACTGCAGAAGCTGGTGACTGAGTTTGGTAAAGTGTGTGAAAGAAGAAAGTTGAGAGTAAATGTGAATAAGAGCAAGGTTATTATGTACAGTAGGGTTGAGGGTCAAGTCAATTGGGAGGTAAGTTTGAATGGAGAAAAACTGGAGGAAGTGAAGTATTTTAGATATGTGGGAGTGGATTTGGCAGCGGATGGAACCATAGAAGCGGAAGTGAATCATAGGGTGGGGGAGGGGGCGAAAATTCTGGGAGCCTTGAAGAATGTGTGGAAGTCGAGAACATTATCTCCGAAAGCAAAATGGGTATGTTTGAAGGAATAGTGGTTCCAACAATGTTGTATGGTTGCGAGGCGTGGGCTATGGATAGAGTTGTGCGCAGGAGGGTGGATGTGCTGGAAATGAGATGTTTGAGGACAATATGTGGTGTGAGGCGGTTTGATCGAGTAAGTAATGATAGAGTAAGAGAGATGTGTGGTAATAAAAAGATTGTGATAGAGAGAGCAGAAGAGGGTGTTTTGAAATGGTTTGGTCACATGGAGAGAATGAGTGAGGAAAGATTGACAAAGAGGATATATGTGTCAGAGGTGGAGGGAACGAGAAGAAGTGGGAGACCAAATTGGAGGTGGAAAGATGGAGTGAAAAAGATTTGGAGTGATCGGGGCCTGAACATGCAGGAGGGTGAAAGGCGTGCAAGGAATAGAGTGAATTGGAGCGATGTGGTATACCGGGGTCGACGTGCTGTCAATGGTTTGAACCAGGGCATGTGAAGCGTCTAGGGTAAACCATGGAAAGTTTTGTGGAGCCTGGATGTGGAAAGGGAGCTGTGGTTTTGGTGCATTATTACATGACAGTTAGAGACTGAGTGTGAACGAATGGGGCCTTTGTTGTCTTTTCTAGCACTACCTCGCACACAAGAGGGGGGAGGGGGTAGTTATTTCATGTGTGACGAGGTGGCGATGATAATGAATAAAGGCAGACAGTATGAATTATGTACATGTGTATAGATGTATATGTCTGAGTGTGTATATATATATGTATACGTTGAGATGTATAGGTATGTATATTTGCGTGTGTGGACGTGTATGTATATATATGTGTATGTGGGTGGGTTGGGCCATTCTTTCGTCTGTTTCCTTGCGCTACCTCGCTAACGCGGGAGACAGCGACAAAGCAAAATTAATAGATAAATAAATAATATATATATATATATATATATATATATATATATATATATATATATATATATATATATATATATATATATATACGAATAAAGTACATATGAACGCGCACCTTCATAGAACATACAAACCTCAGCGGTTAGCATTCCCGCCTCTTGCACAGGGGTCCTGGGTTCGATCCTGGCTGTTGGAGGTTTGTATGTGATATATATATATATATATATATATATATATATATATATATATATATATATATATATATATATATATATATATAGCCTATGCACCTAATAGCGAGAGGAGTGAGGAAGAGAGGTGAGACTTTTGGAATGAGATGAGAGTGCATCAGCTATGTCTGTATGAAGGATCAAGTATTTGTGACGACTGATATCAGTGCAGGAGTGGTTGATGCTGCAGTTGAGGGTGAAATTGGGGTCATGGGGAACCAACAGTGAATGAAAATGAGGAGAAGCTTGTCGAGTTGTGCACTAAAAAATGATTTGTTGTTGGGAAAATCTTGTTAGAAATAAATTGCGAATGTAAGTATAGGTAGGTGGATGGCGCTGTTGCTCAACAGGATTATTGGATTACGTGCTAATTGGCAGACGTGCGAATGAGAGACTTTTGATGGCGAGTGAGCAGTGAGGGGCAGACGGTGGGGTGTCTGACCATCCCTGGCTGGAGGCCAGTGTGGATAGTTACTATACGGAAAGAGGAAATAACATGGCCTGGAAGAGGGCGGTGAGAGAGAGAGTGAGAGTGGGAGAGAGGAATGTGTGCAGAACACAGAGAGGAATGGTGAGGAACGGCCGAAGGTGGGGGTCAAGCGAGACCGGAGAAGTGGGTCGAGAGTGGAAGGTATTCAGGGAAACAATATCCACATGTTCGGTGGAAGTGTGTGGCATGCGTGGGGTACGATGTGGTCATTTGAGAAAGGATAGTGAATAGTGGAATGAGGAAATCAAACTGATAGTGAAAAGGAAATGAGATACGTATGGGCGTCACCTTCAGGGAAGGAGTTCTCATGATCAAGAGACGTACAAGCGAAGTGGCAGGAGGTCAAGAGATGGAGGGATTTGTATGTGATATTTATGGATCTGGAGGAAGCGTACACTCGTGTTGCAAAAGGTCTTGTGGAAAGTGCAGTGCATGTATAGTGTGGGACGATAAGGTGAGAGGAGTTTTCTCAAGGGACCAAGGCGTGTGCGCGAGTGGACAGCGGGGAAGTGGAATAGCGTCGAGGGTGTGTGATGTCACCATGGGTGTTTGATCTGTTAAGGATTGCGTGTTGTGGTAGGTAAATGAAAGGAACGTGAGGGGAGAGGCGACCAACAGTACGCCGTGGTGTGGGGACCTGGGAAATATGAGAGTTCCTGTTTGCAGATGACGCGGCTGTGGTGGCACAGTGGAGTGAGAAACTGCAGAAGTTACTGTTCGAGTGTGGGAGACTGTGGGAAAGGAGAAAATCGAGAATTATTATGATTAAAAGTAAGGTGATGAGTTAAAGGGACGGGGGAGGGGGGAACAGGCTGGTCGAACATGAGGTTGAGCGGGGAGAATCTAAAGAAGATGGGGTGTTGTTTTAGGTACTTGGGAGCCGACATGGTAGAGGATGGAACCATGGAAGCCATAGTGAACCATGGGGTGGAAAAGGGAGCAAATATTCTGAGGTTGATTAAGGAGAGTATGAATGGTAAGTTCGCTCTCTGAGAGAACAAGGTTGGAGATGTTTGCTGGTACAGTTAGCGTGGCAGAGCTGTATGGGCGAGAGACGTGACTCCTGAATGCGGAAGAACGGAAGAGGTTGAGTATGAAGGAAGTGAAGTGCTGGAGGACGTGTGGGGTGAGCAAGGTCGGTCGTTCAAGCAATGACATAAGAGATGTGTGGTAGCGAGATGAGTATGACTGCCACAGTTCACCAGGGGGCGCTGACATGGTCTGGCCAGGGAGAGACGAGAGGCTGAGGAGGAGGATGTGCAAGTTAGAAGGGGAGGAAGGAAGGGAGAAGGGAAGCCAGAGAAGATGGAAGAATGGAGTGATCAATGCTTTAAGTTAATAGAGCCTAAACATGCAGGAGGGTGAGAGGAGTGCATGGGACAGAACGAATTGGACTGACGTGGTACAATGGGAGCGATATTTCGTCAGTGGGCTGAACCAGGGCATATAGAGTGGTTAAGGGGACCCTGGAAAGGTCCGTAAGGTCTGGTTGTGGACACGGAGTTGTGATTTTGCTGCATGATACATGAGAGCAGGAAAGCAGAGAGGCGCACATGAGACCCCGTGATCCTGGCGCTACCTCGCCTCACGGGAAAGGGATTATAAGAATGAAAAAAATTATCATTATCGTTATCATTATTATCAACCACTATTATCACTATTATCATTATTATGAAATCATTATCATTATTTTTAGTATTACACTTATCATGGTTATCATTATCATCATTATTACTATTTATGGTTATCATTATCATTATCACAGCCACTTTAATGTGACCCCCGTAGCTTGGAGGCTGCGCTCCACACAGGAGGAGGATAATGATGGACTCTTTTTGTAAGGCAAGGAACTGAGGGCGGCACATGGGCTGAACACTGCATGGGAACCAACACATGAAGCCATTAACAAAATCTTTGATCAGTCATTACGGAAAAAGCTAATGCTTCCCCAGCTGCCACGTGACCACTGAACTTCCTGAAATGTTCGCATCGTTCTGAAATTTCATGACTCGTTATCTCAAGAGACTGAACGAACACCTTTGAACCTACCTAAATGGACTGTTCAGCCTCATTATAATATCCCCTGACTCGGGGATCTTTGGTTATTGAAATGCATGGGAAAAAATGGGATAAACTTTAGAATATATATACATATATATATATATATATATATATATATATATATATATATATATATATATATATATATGTATATATATATATATATATATGATTTTCTTATGAAACACTTGAGTCTTTTCTAGCCAATCACTGCCATGGGTCCAGAGGGCCAAGGTCACCAGCCAATCAATGAAGTCATCACCAAGTTATCCATAAACATTCCAGCCAATCAGGGACGGCGATCTAATCGCCCCGGGACGTAATGACCAATCTCTTTCGTGGTATCAGATGCGCCGCGAAGTTTCAGCCAGTCAGAAGACGCGAATCCCCTTGCCTTCCCCTACTGTGTCAACTTCAGGAAAATCAACATCAGTTGGATCCTGAAGCCTGAACCCTCACGCCTTCAGAATGTGTTTTGATCGCTTCTGCCTGACTCATCGACTCACACTTAGGATCCAAGACGTTCAGTAAACATCATGATTCAATTATTCGTTTATCTCTAGTTTTTTAGTCACTATCTAATCAACCTTGGCTTACTATATGATACGTAATCAATGTCAGCAATGAAAACCAAACCATATATCATCATAAAAATAATTAATTCAAATCAGTTCCTTTAGTCGAAGTCAATTTTCCTAAAAGAACGACTCCTACAGGAACGGCAAGACATCTTTGTTTACCTTCTTCATCCTTGACAGAAGCGTCATGAGAGACCAAGCCAAGAATCATGCCACTGTTTCCCCAGCCGGTCGCACCGCCTCACTAAGGCCTCCAGCTTTTAAAAAGAGAAAAAAAAAAAGTCCACAAAAGCTTTGAGAAGGAAGACATAACAGGAAAAAAGCTTTGAGAAGGAAGACATAACAGGAAAAAAGCTTTGAGAAGGAAGACATAACAGGAAAAAAGCGCTGCTGGCGGGCGTGGGAACCTGTCATGACGCGTGAGAGGCGAGGAATGATGTTTCCCTCACACACTCACCTCACACACTCACCAGCCTCGCCTCACACACTCGCCTCACACACTCACCTCACACACTCGCCAGCCTCGCCTCACACACTCGCCTCACACACTCGCCTCACACACTCGCCTCACACACTCACCAGCCTCGCCTCACACACACACTCGCCAGCCTCGCCTCACACACACACCAGCCTCGCCTCACACACACACTCACCAGCCTCGCCTCACACACTCACTCACCAGCCTCGCCTCACACACTCGCCTCACACACACACTCACCAGCCTCGCCTCACACACTCACCAGCCTCGCCTCACACACACACTCACCAGCCTCGCCTCACACACTCGCCTCACACACACACTCACCAGCCTCGCCTCACACACTCACCAGCCTCGCCTCACACACTCACCAGCCTCGCCTCACACACTCGCCAGCCTCGCCTCACACACTCGCCAGCCTCGCCTCACACACTCACCAGCCTCGCCTCACACACTCGCCAGCCTCGCCTCACACACTCGCCAGCCTCGCCTCACACACACACTCGCCAGCCTCGCCTCACACACACACTCGCCAGCCTCGCCTCACACACACACACTCGCCAGCCTCGCCTCACACACTCGCCAGCCTCGCCTCACACACTCACTCACCAGCCTCGCCTCACACACACACCAGCCTCGCCTCACACACTCGCCAGCCTCGCCTCACACACTCACCAGCCTCGCCTCACACACTCGCCTCACACACTCACGAGCCTCGCCTCACACACTCGCCTCACACACACACTCACCAGCCTCGCCTCACACACTCACCAGCCTCGCCTCACACACTCACCAGCCTCGCCTCACACACTCGCCTCACACACTCACCAGCCTCGCCTCACACACTCGCCTCACACACACACTCACCAGCCTCGCCTCACACACTCGCCTCACACACACACTCACGAGCCTCGCCTCACACACTCGCCTCACACACTCACCAGCCTCGCCTCACACACTCGCCTCACACACTCGCCTCACACACTCACCAGCCTCGCCTCACACACTCGCCTCACACACACACTCACCAGCCTCGCCTCACACACTCGCCTCACACACACACTCACCAGCCTCGCCTCACACACTCGCCTCACACACTCACCAGCCTCGCCTCACACACTCGCCTCACACACTCACCAGCCTCGCCTCACACACTCGCCTCACACACTCACCAGCCTCGCCTCACACACTCGCCTCACACACACACTCACCAGCCTCGCCTCACAGGATCACCAGCCTCGCCTCACAGGATCACCAGCCTCGCCTCACACACTCACCAGCCTCGCCTCACAGGATCACCAGCCTCGCCTCACAGGATCACCAGCCTCGCCTCACAGAAAATCATTTGCGAACTTTTCTCTTCGTCACACATGTCTTCCTTCAGTCCCCCCGACACTCTGGCGTTTTCTACCTGGACTCAAACTGTTTTAAAAAGGCATTTTACTGACACCAATTTCTTATCTATTTTACCACCGATAGTTTAAGTTTCCTCTCTCTCTCTCTCTCTCTCTCTCTATATATATATATATATATATATATATATATATATATATATATATATATATATATATATATATATATATATATTTTTTTTTTTTTTTTTTTTTTTTTATACTTTGTCGCTGTCTCCCGCGTTTGCGAGGTAGCGCAAGGAAACAGACGAAAGAAATGGCCCAACCCCCCCCCATACACATGTACATACACACGTCCACACACGCAAATATACATACCTACACAGCTTTCCATGGTTTACCCCAGACGCTTCACATGCCTTGCTTCAATCCACTGACAGCACGTCAACCCCTGTATACCACATGACACCAATTCACTCTATTTCTTGCCCTCCTTTCACCCTCCTGCATGTTCAGGCCCCGATCACACAAAATCTTTTTCACTCCATCTTTCCACCTCCAATTTGGTCTCCCTCTTCTCCTCGTTCCCTCCACCTCCGACACATATATCCTCTTGGTCAATCTCTCCTCACTCATTCTCTCCATGTGCCCAAACCATTTCAAAACACCCTCTTCTGCTCTCTCAACCACGCTCTTTTTATTTCCACACATCTCTCTTACCCTTACGTTACTTACTCGATCAAACCACCTCACACCACACATTGTCCTCAAACATCTCATTTCCAGCACATCCATCCTCCTGCGCACATCTCTATCCATAGCCCACGCCTCGCAACCATACAACATTGTTGGAACCACTATTCCCTCAAACATACCCATTTTTGCTTTCCGAGATAATGTTCTCGACTTCCACACATTTTTCAAGGCTCCCAAAATTTTCGCCCCCTCCCCCACCCTATGATCCACTTCCGCTTCCATGGTTCCATCCGCTGACAGATCCACTCCCAGATATCTAAAACACTTCACTTCCTCCAGTTTTTCTCCATTCAAACTCACCTCCCAATTGACTTGACCCTCACCCCTACTGTACCTAATAACCTTGCTCTTATTCACATTTACTCTCAACTTTCTTCTTCCACACACTTTACCAAACTCAGTCACCAGCTTCTGCAGTTTCTCACATGAATCAGCCACCAGCGCTGTATCATCAGCGAACAACAACTGACTCACTTCCCAAGCTCTCTCATCCCCAACAGACTTCATACTTGCCCCTCTTTCCAGGACTCTTGCATTTACCTCCCTTACAACCCCATCCATAAACAAATTAAACAACCATGGAGACATCACACACCCCTGCCGCAATCCTACATTCACTGAGAACCAATCACTTTCCTCTCTTCCTACACGTACACATGCCTTACATCCTCGATAAAAACTTTTCACTGCTTCTAACAACTTGCCTCCCACACCATATATTCTTAATACCTTCCACAGAGCATCTCTATCAACTCTATCATATGCCTTCTCCAGATCCATAAATGCTACATACAAATCCATTTGCTTTTCTAAGTATTTCTCACATACATTCTTCAAAGCAAACACCTGATCCACACATCCTCTACCACTTCTGAAACCACACTGCTCTTCCCCAATCTGATGCTCTGTACATGCCTTCACCCTCTCAATCAATACCCTCCCATATAATTTACCAGGAATACTCAACAAACTTATACCTCTGTAATTTGAGCACTCACTCTTATCCCCTTTGCCTTTGTACAATGGCACTATGCACGCATTCCGCCAATCCTCAGGCACCTCACCATGAGTCATACATACATTAAATAACCTTACCAACCAGTCAACAATACAGTCACCCCCTTTCTTAATAAATTCCACTGCAATACCATCCAAACCTGCTGCCTTGCCGGCTTTCATCTTCATATATATATATATGTATATATATGTACGTGTAGGAAGAGAGGAAAGTGATTGGTTCTCAGTGAATGTAGGTTTGCGGCAGGGGTGTGTGATGTCTCCATGGTTGTTTAATTTGTTTATGGATGGGGTTGTTAGGGAGGTAAATGCAAGAGTCCTGGAAAGAGGGGCAAGTATGAAGTCTGTTGGGGATGAGAGAGCTTGGGAAGTGAGTCAGTTGTTGTTCGCTGATGATACAGCGCTGGTGGCTGATTCATGTGAGAAACTGCAGAAGCTGGTGACTGAGTTTGGTAAAGTGTGTGGAAGAAGAAAGTTAAGAGTAAATGTGAATAAGAGCAAGGTTATTAGGTACAGTAGGGTTGAGGGTCAAGTCAATTGGGAGGTGAGTTTGAATGGAGAAAAACTGGAGGAAGTGAAGTGTTTTAGATATCTGGGAGTGGATCTGTCAGCGGATGGAACCATGGAAGCGGAAGTGGATCATAGGGTGGGGGAGGGGGCGAAAATTTTGGGAGCCTTGAAAAATGTGTGGAAGTCGAGAACATTATCTCGGAAAGCAAAAATGGGTATGTTTGAAGGAATAGTGGTTCCAACAATGTTGTATGGTTGCGAGGCGTGGGCTATGGATAGAGTTGTGCGCAGGAGGATGGATGTGCTGGAAATGAGATGTTTAAGGACAATTTGTGGTGTGAGGTGGTTTGATCGAGTAAGTAACGTAAGGGTAAGAGAGATGTGTGGAAATAAAAAGAGCGTGGTTGAGAGAGCAGAAGAGGGTGTTTTGAAATGGTTTGGGCACATGGAGAGAATGAGTGAGGAAAGATTGACCAAGAGGATATATGTGTCGGAGGTGGAGGGAACGAGGAGAAGAGGGAGACCAAATTGGAGGTGGAAAGATGGAGTGAAAAAGATTTTGTGTGATCGGGGCGTGAACATGCAGGAGGGTGAAAGGAGGGCAAGGAATAGAGTGAATTGGAGCGATGTGGTATACAGGGGTTGACGTGCTGTCAGTGGATTGAATCGAGGCATGTGAAGTGTCTGGGGTAAACCATGGAAAGCTGTGTAGGTATGTATATATGCGTGTGTGGACGTGTGTATGTACATGTGTATGGGGGGGGGGGCCATTTCTTTCGTCTGTTTCCTTGCGCTACCTCGCAAACGCGGGAGACAGCGACAAAGTATAAAAAAAAAAAAAAAAAAAAAAAAAAAAAAAAAAAAAGTCTTCTTCTTCATACTATTCGCCATTTCCCGCGATAGCGAGGTAGCGTTAAGAACAGAGGACTGGGCCTTTGAGGTAATATCCTCACCTGGCCCCCTTCTCTGTTCCTTCTTTTGGAAAATTAAGAAAAAAAAAACGAGAGGGGAGGATTTCCAGCCATCCGCTCCCTCCCCTTTTAGTCGTCTTCTACGACACGCAGGGAATATGTGGGAAGTATTCTTTCTCCCCTATCCCCAGGGATATATATGTATATATACTGTACATACGATGCTTATTTGCTTTTTCCCTTGTTTGTGAGGTAGCGCCAGGAAACAGACGAAGAAAGGCCACATCCGCTCACATCCAGTCTCTAGCTGTCATGTGTAATGCACCGAAACCACAGCTCCCTATCCACATCCCTGTATACCACATTACCCCAGTTCGTTGTATGCTGTACACGCCTAACATCCTCGTGCATATTCAGCCCCGATGGCTCACAGCACCTGAAACCACTTACTGTCTTCTCTTCCTACACGCATACGTGCTTACATGACGACATTGTATTCCTTTCCGTGCCGTGACGGAAGATGATCTCTCACTCATGGTGTTACTAGCTGCGGGTTACCCATGTTTCACTACACATAACACTTTATCATAGATTTTCACAGGTTTGTGTCTCACCTTTTTCGTACGTTTACATCTTTATTTAAACGCCATAGATCCCATCATTTCCTAGCTTCATTATTTCCGCTTTACGTCTACATTTTTTATAATCATTTCTTATTTCCTTTTTGCCTTATGTATGTTTGTGTCACATTTCCCTTGTTTCACAAATACCCTGTAGTCTGTACGTTTAAAAGAATAGACTTGTTTTATTATATTTAATCCTACTGTGATTCTTCCTTTGTTATATTTCTCACTTTAGTTATGTTCCCTCATTTCCCTCGTATGTTTCCCCTCTTATTATAAACTTCCCCTCGTATCATACCTCCTGTACTCCCCTTTATTTCCACTGTAACGTTTCACACACTCGCTAAATACAACTTTTGTGTTCTCGCTAAATGCAGCCTCTGTGTTCCACACTTGATTCAACGCCTCTATTTTTCTTTTTTTTTTTTCTGAAGGATGTGGTATCGCTCCATCTTTTTCTGGTGTGTCTATCCTGGGAACCGGCACAGCTCTCCCAACAGCTGCCGCTGGTCGAGAGTGAGAGGTATTTAAGTCTGGGTGAGAGGGACATTGTGGCCAGGCTACCAGATGGTCGACTCTTTCGCTTTCTGGGGCGTGACTGACGACCTTGTCCTTATGAGCCTCTGGGTTTGTTCATGTTTGCTTGGTTATGTATGTTTGTGGCTCTCTCTCTCTCTCTCTCTCTCTCTCTCTCTATATATATATATATATATATATATATATATATATATATATATATATATATATATATGTGTGTGTGTGTGTGTGTGTGTGTGTGTGTGTGTGTGTGTGTGTGTGTGTATGGTTTCAGAAAGGGTAGAGGATGTGTGGATCAGGTGTTTGCTTTATAGAATGCGTGCGAAACACTTAGAGAAACATATAGATTTGTATGTAGCATTTATGGATCTGAAGAAGGCATATGACTGGGGTAATGGAAATGCTTTGTGGAAGGTATTAAGAACATATGGCGTGGGAGGCAAGTTGCTAGAAGCAGTGAAAAGTTTTTATCAAGAGTGTAAGGCGTACGAGTAGGGAGAGAGGAGAGTGAATGGTTCCAAGAGAGACTGGTTATGGATAGGGTGGCGAGGAAGGTAGATGCAAGGACCTTGGAGAGAGGGCGAGTATGCAGTCTGTGGGGCGGGCGGGGGGGGGGGGGAGATGAGAGGGTCTGGAAAGTGAGTCAGTTACTGTTTCCTGATGATACAACATTGGTGGCGGAATCCAGTTGGAAACTGCAGATACTGGTGACTGAGTTCAGAAGAGTGTGTGAAAGGAGGAAGTTGAGAGAAAATGTGAATAAAAACAAGGTTTTAGATTTGGCAAGGTTGAGGAACAGGTTAGCCGAGGTGTGAATTTGAATGGCGAAAGATTGGAGGAAATGAAGTGTTTTACATATCTGGGAGTGGACTTGTCAGCGAATGGAACCATGGAAGCGGAAGCAAGTCATATGGTGGCGAGGAATTGAAGGTTCTGGGAGCACTGAAGAATATGTGGAAAGGGGGAGTATTATCTGGTCAAAAGGGGGGTATGGACTACAGATAAGACTGTGCGGACGAATTTGGATACATTGGAAATAAATCATCTGAGGACATTATGTGGTGTGAGGTGGTTTGATCGAGAAAGTAATGAGAAAGTAAGCGAGATGCGAGACAGTAGAGTGTGGCTGAGAGCAGAGGAGGGTTTGCTTCAATGGTTTGGACATATAGAGAGAATGAGTGAGGAGAGATTGACAGAGAGGATATATGTCTGATGTGAAGGGAACAAGGAGAATGGGGAGTTAATAACATTTTGAGCAATCGAGGCCTGAACATTCAGGAGGGTGAAAGGCATGCACAGGATAGAGTGAATTGGAAAGATGTGGTATAGTGGGGTCGACGTGCCTTCAATGGACTGAACCAGGGCATGTGAAGCGTCTGTGATCTGTTGGGCGTGGATGTGGGTAGGGAGCTGTGGTTTCGGTGCATTACACATGACAGCTAAAGAATGGATGTGAGTGGATGTGGCCTTTCTTCGTCTGATCCTGGCGCTACCTGGATAACGTAGAAAATGGCGGTCAGATATGAAAAAAGATATATATTTCATGACCTCCGTTCCTTAATGTGTCATTTCCATGATTTCACTCCATCATGACGTCACTACACTCACCACGTCATGACCCAACATGACCTCACTAGAGCCACCATGTCGTGACCCCCATGGCTCACCCCCTGGTCAGGTGCTTACGCCCCCCCCCCCCACAGCCGTATCATAGAATGACACTGAGGATCAACAGACAGATGAGGTCATACAGACAGATGAGGTCATACAGACAGATGAGGTCATACAGACAGATGAGGTCATACAGACAGATGAGGTCACACAGACAGATGAGGTCATACAGACAGATGAGGTCATACAGACAGATGAGGTCATACAGACAGATGAGGTCATACAGACAGATGAGGTCATACAGACAGATGAGGTCAATCAGAAGCAGTTTATTCTGCGTCTCGGTGACCTTGACTTTTGACGTTTCAGCCTCAAAATCACAAGATTTCTTCCCTTGAAGAAAGAAAAGTGGCGGAGATGGTGTCTGTGTGGCCCCATCACCTTGCGGACAACATGCCCCCATCACCCTGCGGACAACACGCCCCCATCACCCTGCGGACAACATGCCCCCATCACCCTGCGGACAACACGCCCCCATCACCCTGCGGACATCATGCCCCCATCACCCTGCGGACAACACGCCCCCATCACCCTGCGGACCACATGCCCCCATCACCCTGCGGACAACATGCCCCCATCACCCTGCGGACAACATGCCCCCATCACCCTGCGGACAACATGCCCCCATCACCCTGCGGACCACATGCCCCCATCACCTTGCGGACAACATGCCCCCATCACCCTGCGGACCACATGCCCCCATCACCCTGCGGACCAGTATAGTGAGGGGTGAGGGAGGGTATGGTATGAGGAGCAGGGAGGGAGGGAGGGAGGGAGGGAGGGCCAGGCGTCGTGAGGAAGATCTTGTATAAAAGGGAAGATCAAATTTCTGTCTCACTCTCAAGATGGGTCGAGGGAAAATGGCAGGATCAGGCGGGATGTGTGCACGCACGCACGGAGGGAGGGCTGCTCCTCAACCCACGACGGACGACGAATTTAACGACTGAATTTCTCGCGTCAAATGATCCGCGACCCCGACCTGGGGGGGGCGGGGGGGGACCGCTGACCAGCCGGGTCATGATGGCCATGGGGGGGGGGGCTCACAGGTCCCACGGGATGATGATAATGATGATAGTCATGATGATAACAAGGATGATAATGATAATAATGATGATATCCATAATAGCAAGGATGATAATGATAATGATGATATTGATAATGTGTAGTTATGAACAACATGTGGCCAGGAACACCTGGAAGATGGACACCTCCAGCAGGTCAAGACGTGCCACATGCTCATCTTACCACAAGGGCTACGCCACGCAGGGTCATCCTACGTCAGGATTCCTGCCTCCTCCGCCAGGGGCGCCTCAGCCATGATCCCCGGAGGATGATGACGCACGACGGCACGACCCATGACGACCAGTTGACCCCAACTAAATGTCGGGAAAATGGCGGGAGAAAACGCCAAGGTTTTCGGCCATTCCAAAAGCCGTTAAAAAACTTGACCGAAACAATAGCTGGTCGTACGTCCGCTAGGGTGAAGATCCTGCGTTCCTGCGGTGGGATTATCGTCCTTCACAGCAGGGTTGGGCCTGGAGCCTCATGATTCATCGCTGGTTTTTCATGTCAGAATATTACTGAAACTTATTGATGACGTAATGGACGTAGGAGCCCTACTGCTCCAGCCTGGCTCACGAGTTACCTGCACGTGTAGGGTTACCTGCACGTGTAGGGTTACCTGCACGTGTAGGGTTACCTGCACGTGTAGGGTTACCTGCACGTGTAGGGTTACCTGCACGTGTAGGGTTACCTGCACGTGTAGGGTTACCCGCACGTGTAGGGTTACCTGCACGTGTAGGGTTACCTGCACGTGTAGGGTTACCTGCACGTGTAGGGTTACCTGCACGTGTAGGGTTACCTGCACGTGTAGGGTTACCTGCACGTGTAGGGTTACCTGCACGTGTAGGGTTACCTGCACGTGTAGGGTTACCTGCACGTGTAGGGTTACCTGCACGTGTAGGGTTACCTGCACGTGTAGGGTTACCTGCACGTGTAGGGTTACCTGCACGTGATTGGGGGTAATCACGTGATTACCGTCCGTGATTGGGGCTACCCGTCCGTGATTGGGGCTACCCGTCCGTGATTGGGGCTACCCGTCCGTGATTGGGCCTACCCGTCACTAACACGCCCGTCCGTGGGGGGTGGTTCTGTCCGTAGTTACGGCTGAGCTGGTAACAATGGGAAGATCGTACGTGGCAACGAAACAACGAACAAAAGATATTGATAATGATAAATTATAAACAATCTTTATCATGTTTGTTATAACACCTACACTGTGTCAGACTCTGTGGCACAGTGGTCCAGGTACTGGGGGACTGGGGACTACCTCTGGGGCACAGTGGTCCAGGTACTGGGGGACTGGGGACTACCTCTGGGGCACAGTGGGGCAAGGCACTGGGGGACTGGGGACTAGCTCTGGGGCACAATGGGGCAAGGTACTGGGGGAATGGCTATGAGGCACAGCGGGCTAAGGAACAGATGATCTCATCTTCAGTTTTATTATTTCATGTTCAGGGAAGACAGACACTTTCCCTCAGTCTACTTCAACGAGCGAACATGACCATGGCTGCGTGGGCCGCCCAAGGGTCGGGCCCGCGGGGATTCGAACCTTGGGTGTAGCAAGCTGTCCAAACTCGACCCCTCCGGCCTGGTCGATGAATGGTTACCTAGCGTACATGACCCCCTCGGGCCTGGTCGATGAATGGTTACCTGGCTCTGGCTGATGTGTGTGTGTGTGTGTGTGTGTGTGTGTGTGTGTGTGTGTACATACAAAGGAGTAAAGACATGATACATACATACCAGGTTAAGAGACGGGGCAACACCAGTGAACAACTCTCCCTCTGTAACACAGTGACCACACAGTGACGTCAGTGATGACCCAGCCAGGGTGACCTAAGGTCAGACAGAACAGGTCATACGCACGTCTGACCACGGCGTCGGGGATAGCAGTTCATTCACCTCTGACCTCCTAACCCCCACCACCTACACCTCTGACCTCCTGATCCCAGAAATCGAGCAGATCATGGGCATCTGGTGGTGCTTGTGATGACGACAAGGCAGGGAGGCGAGCACGGTCCACCATGATGATCAGGACAGGTTGCTTGATCAACGCCTTGAGTACGGTGAGTGAGAGCGGTGAGCGAGGCCATGAAGTAGAGTACGGTGAGTGAGGCCATGAAGGAGTGTTCGGTGAGTGAGGCCATGAAGGAGTGTTCGGTGAGTGAGGCCATGAAGGAGTGTACGGTGAGTGAGGCCATGAAGGAGTGTTCGGTGAGTGAGGCCATGAAGGAGAGTACGGTGAGTGAGGCCATGAAGGATGGGTCCACTAACCACAGCTGCCCTCGACCTACCCACACGAATACGACGGATGTTGCCCAGTACAGCTGTGTCGTCCCGGCCACAGTACAGCTGTGTCGCCCCGGCCACAATACAGCTGTGTCGCAGGTGCCGCCCCCGGCCACAGCACAGCTGTGTCGCCCCGGCCACAATACAGCTGTGTCGCAGGTGCCGCCCCCGGCCAGAGTACAGCTGTGTCGCCCCGGCCACAGTACAGCTGTGCCGCACATACCGCCCCGACCTAGACAGTCAGTGCAACTCCTCGTTGCTCCCCTAGGGCCCGACGGGGGTCAGGACCTCCCAAAGGCAGACGTGGGTGAGCCAGACATGTGAAGCTCCTGGTACAGCTTCAATCTCCCACTTAGGGATCAGTCTTCTCAGACCGTCTGTAGAGGCGGCGGGGCAGACGTAGCCTTGGGTGGGACTCCCCCAGTAGGCCTCAGAGAGGTGAGGGGAGAGCAGGTCTGGCCATCTCCGGAAGCAAGAAAAATCGCGTGACGTGCAGCGTGTCCCTAGGGAAGGCGACCCAGGGATGGCTAGGGTGATGATGCCCAAGGACGAGGTGATTCGTCCACGTCGGAGGCCACGCCTCCCGCCTCCTGGCCATGACGGGATGACGTACGTCGCTCGTGTCTCTTTCTGACCATCGGCAAGAGCCTTGGGGACGTCCGTATTGGTGTCGGGTGCTGCCCCGTGGCCCGCGCCGGTCACCCCAGTGGTGGCCCTTCTAGTGGCGGCCGGGCGATTCTTCGACAAAAATTCCACTGGTAAGAACTTTAAGCTTCCACTTGGGAAGCTGACAGAGGCGTGGGCGGGGGCCTCCGCCTCTTGAAGAAGGTGGCGACGGTTTCTTCTGACCCCAGGCTAAACCACAGATCCTCCGTCATGAAAGCTCAGGTTTTCTCAAATGCTGTAGAGTCTGGGGCCCTTACTACCTCCTGTGGCAGGGCTAGAACTTTACTAGTCAGGCCTGAGGAGGGTCTGATGAAGCTATGAAGGCCTTCTTATCCGGACCTGCGGCAACAGCGTCAAGCGTCAACTTGAGCGGGTGATAGAGGCCTGGGCAAAGGGTACTCCGTCTCCTGACGGAGGCAGCAACGCCTCTCTCCTTATACCAGACGAACTTATGATTCTCGTCGTTAACCCATCACAAGCGTCCAGCAGCATAGGAAGGTGACCGTGTCTTCTGATCTATGATCACTTTGCACGTCCTCCTGAAGGTGCAGGTTGGGAACATACCTGCGCATCACGTCCTCTATGATACCCAGGCTGGGCAACCAGAGGGAGTCAGGGTCCTACATCGGGGAGATCTGCAGCTGCCACGGTGATAGAGGTGGTCGTGTTCTCACAGTGAGCCACCACTACATTGGCTGTCAACTTCCCCTTCCTTGGCCTGTTCTGATGTCTTCCTGCTTGACCCACACATGGACTGCTGTCTGTCCACTAGCGTACAATCTCTCCATCTCACACATAACAACACCCGACTGCACTTACCTGCAAGATTCTTCGTTCTGTATTATTTTACGGTCAGCGTGACGCGTTCTCACACATATTCCGTCTCCCCTCACCCCACTTGACCACGTTTCCATTCGCTTCTCCCCGGCCTCACACGGCAGTAGAGAAAGCCAAGTGATGGTCTGAGATGCATAAGTTTACCCTAAAGTTGTACCACGACGGGAGAGGCATAGCAGTGCAGGTCCCTCTGTAGGAGTGATCCCACACGGGGGTCCTGGGGATGGCGTGGGTGGGGAGAGTAGAGGAGTGGAATGGGTGATAAGGGGAGATGGGGAGAGCTGCTGTGTAGAATATCTTACTGTGCTGCTGTGTTTGCCTACCGAACCTTCCACCTCCGTTGTAAACACCCCAGAAACTATCCTGCTGCTGCTGCTTCATGCACCCCGAGTGGCCGAGAGAGAGAGAGAGACAGAGAGAGGAAGGGAGAGAGAGAGAGCGAGCTAGAGAGAGAGAGAGAGAGAGTTATAGCTTCTCGACAATGGACAAAGATAAATCGAGATGACATTACGACCAATGACGTTTGAGAAACAAAATCTTACAGTGAAAACTTGTGATAGACCCATCCATGTGTAGAACGAATACATCTTTCTTGTAAACCTTCAAGTTTCTACGTAGAATATCAAACGAGTCAACACTAGTCCTAGTATTGATGGAATCACTACTAGTACTGGGGTTGGGACACTTGCTGTCCCTGGATATAAGTTCACAAAACGCACGAAGTCTTGCCTCGTTCTTAAGACTCCACAACTTGTGATTGGTTCTCTGACGATGGGAACCGATGGTACACAGAGGCTGGGAACTTGTGATTGGTTCTCAGGGCCTGCAGCTGTGTGGGCTATCTTGCCTGCCTCCGTCGTGCTCAGGAAGAAGAGAGAAGAGTCAAGCCTTATTCGACGTGAACACATGAGTACTGTCTGGCCCAGAGTTACTCATCACAAGGACTGACTGACTCATCACCAGGAGTTACTCATGACCTGCAATTATTCATCACCAGGACTTACTCATCACAATACTGGCCACGCACAACCATCGTCACCCGACCGTTAACACGACGAATGATTCAGACAGACAGACAGACAGACAGACGGTCGTCAGTTCCTAGTCATTCCCTCTCCTCACCCCCCCCTCCCCTCCCCGCAACCCCCCAATACCCTAATCCCCCCCCCCTCCCTCCCCTTTTCCTTCCCACATCTCTTGGACAGTGACGTAAACACCATCTATATTTGATGACCTCCTGAGTCAATTGGCTCGTTAAATGCGAACGACCGACCAAATGAAGTCAGAAAATAAGAGAATTTATAGCACAGTCTTGCCTCCCTTGGTAGCTCTCTCTCTCTCTCTCTCTCTCTCTCTATATATATATATATATATATATATATATATATATATATATATATATATAATCCCTGGGGATAGGGGAGAAAGAATACTTCCCACTTATTCCCTTGCGTATCGTACAAGGCGACTAAAAGGGGAGGGAGCGGGGGCTGGAAAGTCTTCCATCTCGTTTGTTTTTTTTCTTAATTTTCCAAAAGAGGAACAGAGGAAGGGGCCAAGTGAGGATATTCCCTAAAAGGCTCAGTCCTCTTTTCTTAACGCTACCTCGCTAACGCGGGAAATGGCAAATAGTATAAAAAAAATTATATATATATATATATATATATATATATATATATATATATATATATATATATATATATATATATATATATATACCTGTAGACAGAGGACGATACAAAAATTAAAAGAAAGATAACAGTATTCGTGAGGGAAGCCAAATATGCATATAGATAGTCTGTATACATTTTCTGTGTTTATATATATTTTTGTAAAGAATTCTTTTCGTTTTGTACTGAAAAAGGAATTCGTAAATCTAAATCTGAGGCAAAAGAATTCGTATAGCTATATCTTCCACAAAGGAATCTATATCGCTATATCAGAGACAAAGAGGTTTTATAGTTACATATAACTTAAAGGTTCTATATAACTACATCTCAGCCAAAAGAAATTTTTATAGCTATAACTTAGGCAAAGGAATTTATATAGCTATAACTGAATCAAAGAAATTTTTATAGCTATACCTGAGACAAAGAAATTTGTTTAGCTATATTCTGGGCAAAGATGTTTAGATGACTATATCCGAGGCAAAACCTCTTTTGTTATATAATGTCATACTCAGTATGTGATATAATGTCATACTCAGTATGTGATATACTACGACATACTCTGTCTATCCTAATCCTCAGATAATGATAACCTCATACTGCCTTCCTCCCTATAGTATACTGAACATACTCCTTCACATCCTGATAAGTATGCTTCCATAGTTAACATACTCAGTATATCTATGTGACCGACTGATGATGACAGTATTATTCAAAGTATAGCAGGAAATATGCTCTTCCCTTCCACGCAAATATTTCAGGCATACCCCGGACCTAACACAAATATGGCTATCTGTCACTCATCATACCAAGCATATTATCTATCCATGTGTATCAAATAGATATTCAGTATATCCTTAAGATATGTTCCTTCCGTTGTCGAGATCACATCACATATAACCACACAGGCCACCTCATCACCGGGTATACCAAACATATTACCGTCAAATATGTTTTCATCCACTTCCACAACCCCTATCCCCGCCCCCACCACACCCCCACCACACCCCCGCCACACCATATGGTACACACACACACATATACGTACATGCGCCGGCCGGTGTACATATGTGTACATCATGATACATATACGTACATGCGCCGGCCGGTGTACATATGTGTACATCATGATACATATACGTGCATGCGCCGGCCGGTGTACATATGTGTACATCATGATACATATACGTGCATGCGCCGGCCGGTGTACATATGTGTACATCATGATACATATACGTGCATGCGCCGGCCGGTGTACATATGTGTACATCATGATACATATACGTGCATGCGCCGGCCGGTGTACATATGTGTACATCATGATACATATACGTGCATGCGCCGGCCGGTGTACATATGTGTACATCATGATACATATACGTGCATGCGCCGGCCGGTGTACATATGTGTACATCATGATACATATTCATAATAATCACCTCAGGGACGGTGGGTGGGGGGGGGGGGGGTCCCACTCCTCTCTCACAACAAAATCATACGTTCACGTCATCATGATGACGTAGCCTCCTCGCCCAGGCTGACTCTTCACCCGCAGTGTAACCTTAAACCAGACCTTCCTCTCACTGAAGACCACCTCCTCCTCCTCCTCCTCAGTCGTACCGTGACCAGCTCTGGTGGCCCGGGACACAGCGTCCCGGGACACCAGGAAACCCGTCCCGTCCGCTGCGTCTCATCCGCTTCTGCTGGGAGTCATTGCCAAGTTGTTATTCGTCGTGGAAGGCACGAGCTTTGATATGAAGGAAATCTGATGACGTGACGTGTTTACGGAAGACTCTGTCCACCTCACCAGCGGGTCGGTCGGGTATGTCCACCTCCACCCACGCCCCTCGGGATCAGTCTTCACGTCACTCTGTATAGCACTTTACTCTCCTCTGACTCTACTGCGGAAACTTCCACATATACTCCACTCCCCCCACCTCCCCCACATCGTAACGACCTCTCCAAGATCATCATTTAAGGAGGGTCGTTCAGCTCCTCGCCCAGCTGCGAGTGGGAGCGTTATGGACCAGATGGTCTCGTGTCCTCACTGTGGACCTCCCTCAGCAAGCTCCCGTCCTTGCTCGTCTATTTTCCCTCCATCTGAAGACCCTAAGTTTCCCTTCCTCCTGAGGCCGGGCCTTCATCAGGGCCAGCCCTGGGATGGTAGACCGCCATGGCCACCTCAAACTATCGCCCTCACTTTTCTTACTTCCAAAACCTCCTCGACATTTTCCAGTGCCACCTTCTGGAATACTTAACACTTCCATTCCTTCCCCCTCGCAGATCACCAGTAGGGCGGGCCCTCCTGGTGATCTGCTCCTCCTCTCCCCTGGGCCTCCTCTCCCCTGGGCCTCCTCTCCCCTGGGCCTCCTCTCCCCTGGGCCTCCTCTCCCCTGGGCCTCCTCTCCCCTGGGCCTCCTCTCCCCTGGTCCTCTTCTCCCCTGGTCCTCTTCTCCCCTGGTCCTCTTCTCCCCTGGTCCTCTCCCCTGGTCCTCTTCTCCCCTGGTCCTCTCCCCTGGTCCTCTTCTCCCCTGGTCCTCTCCCTGGTCCTCTTCTCCCCTGGTCCTCTCCCCTGGTCCTCTTCTCCCCTGGTCCTCTCCCCTGGTCCTCTCCCCTGGTCCTCTCCCCTGGTCCTCTCCCCTGGTCTTCCTCTCCCCTGGTCTTCCTCTCCCCTGGTCTTCCTCTCCCCTGGTCTTCCTCTCTCAGGGAATTTGGTAATTCTTGAGTCGTGGCCCCTGACAGCTCCAAACCCTTGACAGGGTGTGGTGTTGACAGGGTGTGGCGTTGACAGGGTGTGGCGTTGACAAGGTGTGGCGTTGACAAGGTGTGGCGTTGACAGGGTGTGGCGTGGACAAGGTGTGGCGTTGACAGGGTGTGGCGTTGACAGGGTGTGGCGTTGACAAGGTGTGGTGTTGACAAGGTGTGGTGCTGACAGGGTGTGGCGTTGACAGGGTGTGGTGCTGACAGGGTGTGGTGCTGACAGGGTGTGGTGTTGACAGGGTGTGGTGCTGACAGGGTGTGGTGCTGACAGGGTGTGGTGCTGACAGGGTGTGGTGTTGACAGGGTGTGGTGTTGACAGGGTGTGGTGCTGACAGGGTGTGGTGTTGACAGGGTGTGGTGTTGACAGGGTGTGGTGTTGACAGGGTGTGGTGTTGACAGGGTGTGGTGTTGACAGGGTGCGGCAAATACGTTGCTCAATCAATTTCTTGTGTAATTTCTGGTGTCGTCTGTACGTTGATGGTCAGTTTCCTGTCCAACCGTTCCATTGTTGTTGTGGCGGCCCGTCCATGATGGCGGCCCGTCCATGATGGCGGCCACGTCTGCCTCCATCTTAACCTGTCACTAACAGGCGGCTGCATCATGGCCCTCCCTCGTCCCCCTACCCTGCATCATCCTCCTTCCTCCTCATCCGCCGACCTGTTCCCTCATCCATCGACCTGCTCCCTCATCCGTCGACCTGTTCCCTCATCCGTCGACCTGTTCCCTCATCCGCCGACCTGTTCCCTCATCCGTCGACCTGTTCCCTCATCCGTCGACCTGTTCCCTCATCCGCCGACCTGCTCCCTCATCCGTCGACCTGTTCCCTCATCCGTCGACCTGTTCCCTCATCCGTCGACCTGTTCCCTCATCCGTCGACCTGTTCCCTCATCCGCCGACCTGTTCACTTCCCCATCCCCCTCGTCATCCCGACACTCCATCATCATCTCACGTGGGACACGGTTCTAGTCTCGACATGGCCCAGTGCAACAGTGCTGGCTGAGGAAGTACTTACCTAGTGAGGTTCAATAAACCATCAACGTAATTCCTCCACGTCTCTCTCTCTCTCTCTCTCTCTCTCTCTCTCTCTCTCTCTCTCTCTCTCTCTCTCTCTCTCTCTCTCCACGTCACCCATGACCTCATATTACCCAGTTCAGACAACCCACAAAGCCAGACGGTAACACAGAGGTGTAGGGTCATCACCGATCCTTCACTCTGCTCTGGTAACCTCACGTAATGCACACCACAATATCTGACTTCCGGAAGCCCTGAGGTTCTGTGCAGGTGTGGCAGATGTTTGTTCGTCCTCTGAGCAGATGTTCCATATCTGCAGGTGAGTCAGTCAACCTTGTACGACGCCGTGATCCCACATGTGGGATGGTCTCCCTCCACCTCTCCCTCAGCCAGAGTCCCATACTAACCCTCCCTGGCATTGCTTCTGTCCCTCTGTTCTACAAGTGTTATTGGCAACACTGCTCGAGACAGGTGTCTGCTTCAGTCCCGCCTCTGAGGCCTGGATCAGTGGCACGTGCCTGGCTGCTGCATCCTATAATTTCTGTGTGAAGACCAGCCATGCGAGCATTGACCATTATTATACCTCCTCCTCCCTCCTCCTCCTGAGCAGTCGTGAAATTCCCTTCCGTCTTTTATCTTTTCTTCTTCCTACAACCTTGACGAGTCTACAAACATTTCTGGAATCCAGACTACGTTGTCTGTCGTGTATCTTACAGTCGTTATCTTACCTTTTATCTCAGATAACACTGACTGGAGCATGCTTTGATCGGTATTGTCGTCTATATATATATATATATATATATATATATATATATATATATATATATATATATATATATATATACACACGTGTCAGTAGGTGAGAGTGAAATGTGTGCTGGTGTGGTGTGAGGGGGCCAGGTCGGCAGAGGAACCTTCTCCACAGTTACAACAGGAAGCTTCATCTCGCATCACTGACTCTCCAAGAAAAGACCCGAACCCGAGAGTGGGGTCGGGGATGAATTCTGAGTTTTACATCACCAGCTGATCTGAACTGCTGTGCTCGCTCTCTCTCTCTCTCTCTCTCTCTCTCTCTCTCTCTCTCTCTCTCTCTCTCTCTCTCTCTCTCTCTCTCAAGTCCCGTCCCAGCAACCAGCGTTGGAGAGAGTCTGCGTCACGCGTGACGGCGGGCTGGGTGTCCTGGTAACGCAGCCTGTCAGGTGGTCTTCCACACGTCCCTCTGTGGTGGAGACGCCAAGTTCCACCCGTCCGCCAGCGGGACCCCAGTCTCCCGTTTTCATGGTAGGAAGAACATGTGACGAGGTTCTCCTGCTGTTCGGTAGACACAATCACAACATCCCGACGAGCACAATGATTTTATCTCAAATGTTCCATGTCTTTCCTACAGGTTCTGTTACCACACCAAGTGCCCTCGTGACAGCGTGACGCGTCCTTACTTCACCAACTGTACTTATCATTACCATCATAGACACGAGTGGCACTTGAACTGCCTCCTTCCCTGCCCCACTCACCGCCACTAACAATATGATGCATCACCACACCACAACCTCCTCACCCACCTCCATGTACACTACCCCTGGACCCTACCTCACTGCTCTAAGTCTACGATGACAGCTTATCTGGGTAACAGCTTATCTGTATGGTGACAGCTTATCTGTATGGTGACAGCTTATCTGTATGGTGACAGCTTATCTATTTTCATATATATTTTATATTACCACCAATATAGTGAGTCAGAGAACTACCAGTCCCGGATGTAGACGAAGAATGCATGATGATGATGATGCAATATAGCAGACACACGACATCATTACATGATATAGAGGATAAGATCTTCATCATTACCAGATAGATGTAGGATATAGAACTTCTATCGTCCCTACGCGTATAAGATATAGATTCCTCCATCGCCAGATATAGACCATAGATAGATAGCTCATGGTCCCAGATATAGACCATAGATAGATAGCTCATGGTCCCAGATATAGCAGATAGAACAGTCATGTCCCAGAAAAGCGACCATAGTAGATGCCAATGTCCAGTATAGGACATAGAAGATGCTCAGTCCCAGATTGTCGACCTAATAATTATGTCCAGTATAGGATAGAATAGGATTGGAGGAGAAGGGAGAGGGTCAGATATAGGGGCAAGAAGAAGAGGTCCAGATATAGAAAGATAGATAGAGTAGATATAGACAAGAAGAAGCCATGTCCCTAGGGTACAGCGTAGACACAGATGCCCGGGGCAGAGAAGGCGATGTTCGACTGCCAAGTCAAACACCCACAACTTTCATTCGTTGTACGATTAAAACTGTGGAAGGATACATGGAGGAGAGGGGAGAGGGGGATGAAGGAAGGGGAAAGAATGAACAGATTATGGAGTGGGTGGTGAATGGAGGGGGGGGGAAGCAGTAGGGGGCAGCACAACCGAGGTGGGTTGGCAGAGACCAGGGGGTCCGGAGACACCGTGCCCGCCCGAACCTAGGGCTGGCAGTCGCACCATGGTGGGTCTGGCGCAGCCAAGACCATGGTGGTCTCGAACCTGCTCAGTCCCAACCCCCATCAACATGTTTCTTGTACAGAAAACGTGGGTTGTACAACCATGGTGAGTGAGTGGTGGGTGGAGACCATGGGGGTATGAGGTAAAGGGGGATCTATACTCATACCTCGTGGTGGTTGGGTCCCATGGGGGTGGGGGGCAACCTGGTGGGTCCTGGCCAGCCACACCCATGGTGGGTCCTGGCCAGTCTACACGGATCAAATGCTTCCCCGCACCCCATCTCTCTCTCTCTCTCTCTCTCTCTCCTCTCTCTCTCTCTCTCTCTCTCTCTCTCTCTCTCTCTCTCTCTCCTGCACGAGGGACATTAACGGGTAACGAGAAGAGGAAGCAACGAAGAGGAGATTATGGTTGTGTAGACCAGGAGAGGAAGACACGATGGTACAGAAGAAGACTCCTCCCCACCACTACCCAGGCTTCTCCTCCCCGGTGCTCCCCAGGCTCCTCCTCCCCACCACTCCCCAGGCTCCTCCTCCCCACCACTCCCCAGGCTCCTCCTCCCCACCACTCCCCAGCCTCCTCCTCCCCACCACTCCCCAGGCTCCTCCCCGCGTGTGGAGTGTCAAGATAGCGTCACCAGGTGCAGTTCGGCAGGTCACTTGAGCTACAAAAGATAATGTTTTCCATTAAGTAATGTGTTGCCCACCAGCACCATCATAACACTGTCATCCTTCATGCTACTAGGTAGATAGATAGATAGATAGATAGATAGATAGACAGACAGACAGACAGACAGATAGACAGACTGATATCAAGAAACACACAGGTGATCAAGCAAGAGAGGTGAGGAGGATGGCTGCCTGGTCATAGTTTGTCTGGAAGTGTTTGGTACCTGCACAGAACACTTACAGAACATTAGGTATCCTACTGAACACTTACAGAACACGTACAGAACATTAGAAACCCTTAATGAACACGTACAGAGCATTAAAGACCCTTCCTGAACACTTACAGAACACGTATAGAACATGAGACCCTTCCTGAACACTTACAGAACACGTATAGAACATGAGACCCTTACTGAACACATACAGAACACGTAGAGAACACCTGGACCGAGAGTGGACCATAGTGTCTCCTTATATCGTCAAAGTCTCTACGTCTCGTGAGGTGAGAGATATCGTCTCATGCGAGAGATTGTTTCACTCCTTCCTGACCCGCGAAATGAGAAAGACATTCCTCATTTTTCTTTCTCACTCCTTCCTGACCTGAGAGAGACCTTCCTCACACCTCACCCGCCCGTGGAATGAAAGATCATTTCTCACCTGTGACTATACACCTCAAAATGAGGAAGATCGCCTTACATTAATCCCTGTTTCTCATCACAGGAGAAAGATTCCTTCTTCTCTCTACATCTCATTCGCTCTGTATCATTCGGGTCATGTCAGTATCATACATACCAGGAATGTCTTTATGTATGATACGAACTGACGAAGATGATATATACCTTGATGAAAGGCCGGGGCTAGGGCTCAGCTGGCCCTAGCTGGGGTGGTGTGAGGGATCAGCTGGCCCTAGCTAGGGTGGTGTGAGGGCTCAGCTGGCCCTAGCTGGGGTGGTGTGAGGGCTCAGCTGGCCCTAGCTGGGGTGGTGTGAGGGCTCAGCTGGCCCTAGCTGGGGTGGTGTGAGGGCTCAGCTGGCCCTAGCTGGGGTGGTGTGAGGGCTCAGCTGGCCCTAGCTGGGGTGGGGCTAAGCTTTAGCTGGCCCTAATTCCAGTGCATCAGCATTAATCTCCTTCATACTTTCTCTGGAGTTGGTCATGAATGGCGACCCCAGATCATGGGGGGAGGCTGTTCTGGGTGTGGGAGGGTGTTCTGGGTGTGGGTGGGTGTGGGAGGGTGTTCTGGGTGTGGGTGGGTGTGGGTGGGTGTGGGTGTGGGTGGGTGTGGGGTTTACCTTGCCAACACAAACGTGTCGACCCAAGTTGGCGTCACTTGGTCGATTTCCTCCTGGTAGAACTTGCCTCCTCCTCCTCCTCCTCCTCTCCCTTCTGCTCTTCCTTACTTACTCTCCCTCCCTCCCTCCTTCCGTCTCCCTCCCTTATTCTCCCTCCCTCCCTCCGTCTCCCTACCTACTCTCCCTCCCTCTTCCTCTCCACCCTCCCTCCCTCACTTCCCTGAACAATGTATCAGCGTTCTTTCCAAGACATAACGAACACACACACACACACACACACACACACACACACACACACACACACACATTATTTACATATGAATATATATGTTGACACAGACAGACTAAATTCTGTGCACATCCCTGATGAGGTATGGGTTATGAGGGACCCTGGGGTGGCTGCCACACCAGGGTCCTCATGCCTCATACCTTCCCTCATGCACCATGACGTCAACACATGATCCTATATTTTACAAAACGCAACATTTCCGCCGATATGATGAGGTATAACAAATAATCATAAATATGTTATGATAAATGATTTATGATAAGTTAGTGCTACGGCGTTTGGCGAGGGATGTGGCTTACGAAAGCATCATGTGCATAGAAATTTTACATATGGGATTATAACACTGTAATCTATGTTAGAGAGAGAGAGAGAGAGAGAGAGAGAGAGAGAGAGAGAGAGAGAGAGAGAGAGAGAGAGAGAGAGAGAGAGAGAGAGAGAGAAAGAAATTATGTAAGACCATTATTCACAAAGTTATTTAATGTAAAATATGAATGAATGGTACAAATAACTTCTTGGCCATTGTTACACTAACACTCCAGGACCCGTAGGATTACGTACGGTCAGGAGGAAGTCACATATATACATGTATGTATGGAGAGGGCCAGGAGGAAGTCACATATATACATGTATGTATGGAGAGGGTCAGGAGGAAGTCACATATATACATGTATGTATGGAGAGGGTCAGGAGGAAGTCACATATATACATGTATGTATGGAGAGGGTCAGGAGGAAGTCACATATATACATGTATGTATGGAGAGGGTCAGGAGGAAGTCACATATATACATGTATGTCTGGAGAGGGTCAGGAGGAAGTCACATATATACATGTATGTATGGAGAGGGTCAGGAGGAAGTCGCATATATACATGTATGTATGGAGAGGGTCAGGAGGAAGTCGCATATATACATGTATGTATGGAGAGGGTCAGGATTATTGTGGTATATGGCAACACTCACAGTTGCCAGGTTTTGTTTTTCTCGGTTTGTATTGTGGCTTAAGTATTGAGTGGTTGTGAGGCGAAGTGTTTAATGTGATTACTGGTTCCTGCTGGTTGTGTTAGCCTCGTGTTGTTTCTTAACTTTGTACATGTGGGTTATGTTTATCAGCTAGCCCCGAGAGATGGGGGGGAAGGATGAACACCTGGGTTAGGTGTGGGTCGAGTGCCACGTCCGGGATTCGAACCCATGCGTGTCCCACCTCGACCTGTCCGTTTTGATTCATGGTCAGCAACACTAACCACTAAACCACGGACGCCCGTCTGTGTGTGTGTGTGTGTGTGTGTGTGTGTGTGTGTGTGTTACACAATATCAAACAGAAACGTACAATTTCCATCACCATCGACAGTGACCAGCGGTCCACACACCCTCCCTGGGGTACGCCAGCCTCACCCACGGTACCAGCGGTCCACACACCCTCCCTGGGGTACGCCAGCCTCACCCACGGTACCAGCGGTCCACACACCCTCCCTGGGGTACGCCAGCCTCACCCACGGTAACACTCATATGAAGACTTGATCGTGAACATCACATGACGCACACAGCAACACCTGATCACCTCCAGCAGGTACTGGAGCAGCTGGGGTACCGCACCTCCCCACCTCTCGCCCTCCCACGCACATCCCGTCCAGCCACGCCAACCTCGCGTATTTTGCCCCCGCAAAGAACCGTGAGACCCGTGTTTTGCGGAGGAAGGTCGAGCACATTGTGGGTTTTGCCCATTAAGATTGTTAGGAAGAGAGGAGGAAGGGTAAACTGCCTCGCCGCCAGAGGGAGAAGTTCCTCTCAAACTTCCTGAAATGTTGCCAATGTTCCTCTCTCTGATGATCGTCAGCTCCTGCTGCTGAGCTGGCCACTGTGTACCTTAGTTTAATATATATATATATATATATATATATATATATATATATATATATATATATATATATATATATATATATATATATATATATATATATATTGTACAAAGGCAAAGGGGATAAAAGTGTGTGCTCAAGTTAAAGAGGCATAAGTTTGTTGAGTATTCCTGGGAAATGATATGGGAGGGTATTGATTGAGAGGGTGAAGGCATGTACAGACCATCAGATTGGTGAAGAGCAGTGTGGCTTCAAAAGTGGTAGAGGATGTGTGGATCAGGTGTTTGCTTTGAAGAGTGTATGTGAGAAATACTTAGAAAAGCAAATGGATTTGTATGTAGCATTTATGGATCTGGAGAAGGCATATGATAGAGTTGATAGAGATGCTCTGTGGAAGGTATTAAGAATATATGGTGTGGGAGGCAAGTTGTTAGATGCAGTGAAAAGTTTTTATCGAGGATGTAAGGCATGTGTACGTGTAGGAAGAGAGGAAAGTGATTGGTTCTCAGTGAATGTAGGTTTGCGGCAGGGGTGCGTGATGTCTCCATGGTTGTTTAATTTGTTTATGGATGGGGTTGTTAGGGAGGTGAATGCAAGAGTTTTGGAAAGACAAATATGCAGTCTGCTGTCGATGAGAGAGCTTGGGAAGTGAGTCAGATGTTCGCTGATGATACAGCACTGGTGGCTTATTCGTGTGAGAAACTGCAGAAGCTGGTGACAGTTTAGTAAAGTGTGTGAAAGAAGAAAGCTGAGAGTAAATGTGAATAAGAGCAAGGTTATTAGGTACAGTAGGGTCGAGGGACAAGTCAATTGGGAGGTAAGTTTGAATGGAGAAAAACTGGAGGAAGTAAAGTGTTTTAGATATCTGGGAGTGGATTTGGCAGCGGATGGAACCATGGAGGCGGAAGTAAATCATAGGGTGGGGGAGGAGGTGAAAGTTCTGGGAGCCTTGAAGAATGTGTGGAAGTCGAGTACATTATCTCGGAAAGCAAAAATGAGTATGTTTGAAGGAATAGTGGTTCCAACAATGTTATATGGTTGAACAATTGTACACAAACAACAGAACACAAAAACTACATAGACACATTTAAATATGCAAATGATAACGAAGAGAAATAAGAAAGTACCTTGCCAGCCAAGTATGATCTACCATATATGAAGATATATCATCAAAGTCTACCTACAGCAGAGCCAAGCGGGAAACGAAACTCATTTACTTAACAGATCTGGAGAAGGTCAGAACCATCGCCATTATATCTGCTCATCATACATATTCACTCATGCAAATGCGATGCATCGTAATATTTGGCGCAAAAAATACGGAGGGAACTGCAGAGGCTGTGTGGAAACTGCGTATTATTTCCCGAAATAAAATGAAAACAAAATATATAAAATATAGGAAGGAAGGTATGAGAGGCGCGCTGGTCAAAAGTATCAAAAATATAAATATAGAACTTTGAAATTATTGATTTATACGCGTTCAGCATATACTGCTGTGTACAATATGAACACTATAATCAAGTGCACAAGAGCTCAAGTGTACAAAACATAGCATGTACGAAGATGTACACGTAGGATCAATATGTACTAAACACGCACACCAAAGTACACATGACCAGGAATATACAGAAGCGAGAGACGGGAAAGTACATTGTTCATCTGGTGTTCTTGTAGCAAAGACATGAGAGATATAGATAAGACGATTGATAGAGATATGAACGCTATCATAGATATGACAATAAAGATATGACAATGATTGTAGATAAGACAGGTGATAAGAAATGAGAAATGTTATAGATATGTGTAAATGAAGATATGAGAGCTAATTCGCCTATGAGAATTAATAAAGATATTGAGAGTCTGTAAAGACGTGAGAGGTAACAAAGATAAGATAGCTAATAAAGATAGGAGAGGTAATAAAGATATGAGAAATGATAAAGATATGAGAGATCTTAAGACATGAGAAATGATAAAGATATGAGAGATAATAAAACCTTACATCTGTGATTAGAATAGTCTTGATCATACATTCACAAACCCACGGATAATATTAGATCTAACAAATACATTATTCATCAATGTATGAGAAATGTATACAAGATAACAGAAATGAAAAATAAGAAAGTTAATGTTTTCAGAAGTCTTTTACCCCCACCCCCCCCCAACCCAGCACCATGTCATCACTGTACCATAGATGAGTGTAGGACGGTACAAACCCTGGCCATATGGACGGTACACAGTGTAGGACGGTACAAACCCTAGCCATATGGACAGTACACAGTGTAGGACGGTACAAACCCTGGCCATATGGACGGTACACAATGTAGGACGGTACAGACCCTAGCCATATGGACGGTACACAGTGTAGGACGGTACAGACCCTGGCCATATGGACGGTACACAGTGTAGGACGGTACAGACCCTAGCCATATGGACGGTACACAATGTAGGACGGTACAGACCCTGGCCATATGGACGGTACACAGTGTAGGACGGTACAGATCCTGGCCATATGGACGGTACACAGTGTAGGACGGTACAAACCCTGGCCATATGGACGGTACAGATCCTGACCATATGGACGGTACAGATCCTGACCATATGGACGGTACAGATCCTGGCCATATGGACGGTACACAGTGTAGGACGGTACAGATCCTGGCCATATGGACGGTACACAGTGTAGGACGGTACAAACCCTGGCCATATGGACGGTACAGATCCTGACCATATGGACGGTACAGATCCTGACCATATGGACGGTACAGTGTACAGTACAAACATATATTCATCTCACTACATTAATGTCAACTGTATCCTTCACTTTCATCTCTCACTTCATCATCCCACACTCGTTATATCGGGTCAGTCAAACTCGTTGTATCGGGTCAGTTAGACTCGATATATCGGGTCAGTTACACTCGTTATATCGGGTCAGTATATCAATTTTCTTCTCTTGTAATCATGTTGAGTTTCATGAGACATTCTTCAGTAGAATATCTGGTGTGGGTTATAGTGATGTTTGTATAGGTTGGTGGGTCAGTGTGTGAGGTCAGGTGTTGTGTGGGTCAGTGTGAGGTCAGGTGTTGTATGGGGTCAGCAGGGCAGAGACTGCCTGACCTCTGTCAAGGTCAAGTGAGAAGAAAATGTTTAAACAAGAAAGCTACATACACACACACACACACACACACACACACACACACACACACACATACATACATACATACATACATACACACACACACACATACATACATACATATATGTTGTTTGATTCTAAACCCTCAGACCAGTTTAATGGTGGTCTTGCAGCTTCAAGACTGCGCTCCAAACAGGAGCAGGGAAATGATGGACTCCTCTGAAGTGAAGAATCTTCGATAAGATCATAATACTCCTTTTGGTCCATAATTCTGGTGACACACACACACACACACACACACACATATATATATATATATATATATATATATATATATATATATATATATATATATATATATATATATATATATATACATATTCATAATGATACACACACGACCCACGTGCACAGATGAAGACACACCAACACACATACATGCAAACAAACACATAAGCAAAGACTCTCGCATAGAAATTATATATAGATTAGTTTCTATATATAAACTGGGTAAAGATCTAGTACACATGTAAACGTTATAAACAGAATGATAAACCTAACGTAACGTCCACTGACGTAAACCATCTCAGAAATAGATAAACTGATACGTCGATAGATAGTACACACGCAGGCTGCTACATGATGGTTGTGGTAGACCAAGCATCAACCTGGGTCTGGTCGATGTTGTCTGGTCTAGTCGATCTGGTCTGGTCGGTCTGGTCTGGTCTGGTCTGATCTGGATTAATGTGGTCTGGTTTGATATGATCTGGTCTGGTCCGGTTTATTCTGGGTTGGTCTAGTCTGGTCTGGCTTAATGTGGTCTGGTGTGGTCTGGTTTGGTGTGGTCTGGTGTGGTCTGGTTTAGTGTGGTCTGGTCTGGTGTGGTCTGGTTTAGTGTGGTCTGGTCTGGTGTGGTCTGGTCTGGTCTGGTGTTGTGTGGTGTGGTGTGGTCTGGTCTGGTGTTGTGTGGTGTGGTCTGGTCTGGTGTGGTGTGGTGTGGTGTGGTCTGGTCTGGTCTGGTGTGGTCTGGTCTGGTCTGGTGTGGTCTGGTCTGGTGTGGTCTGGTGTGGTCTGGTCTGGTGTGGTCTGGTCTGGTGTGGTCTGGTCTGGTGTGGTCTGGTCTGGTCTGGTGTGGTCTGGTCTAGTGTGGTCTGGTGTGGTGTGGTCTGGTGTGGTCTGGTGTGGTGTGGTCTGGTCTGGTGTGGTCTGGTCTAGTGTGGTCTGGTGTGGTGTGGTCTGGTGTGGTCTGGTCTGGTGTGGTCTGGTCTAGTGTGGTCTGGTCTGGTGTGGTCTGGTCTAGTGTGGTCTGGTGTGGTGTGGTCTGGTGTGGTGTGGTCTGGTGTGGTCTGGTCTGGTGTGGTCTGGTCTGGTGTGGTCTGGTCTGGTGTGGTCTGGTCTGGTGTGGTCTGGTGTGGTCTGGTCTGGTGTGGTCTGGTCTGGTGTGGTCTGGTCTGGTGTGGTCTGGTCTGGTGTGGTCTGGTGTGGTCTGGTGTGGTCTGGTGTGGTGTGGTCTGGTGTGGTCTGGTCTGGTGTGGTCTGGTCTGGTGTGGTGTGGTGTGGTCTGGTGTGGTCTGGTCTGGTGTGGTCTGGTCTGGTGTGGTCTGGTGTGGTCTGGTCTGGTGTGGTCTGGTCTGGTGTGGTCTGGTCTGGTGTGGTGTGGTCTGGTGTGGTCTGGTCTGGTGTGGTCTGGTCTGGTGTGGTCTGGTGTGGTGTGGTCTGGTGTGGTCTGGTGTGGTCTGGTCTGGTGTGGTCTGGTGTGGTCTGGTCTGGTGTGGTGTGGTCTGGTCTGGTGTGGTCTGGTCTGGTGTGGTCTGGTGTGGTGTGGTCTGGTGTGGTCTGGTCTGGTGTGGTCTGGTCTGGTGTGGTCTGGTCTGGTGTGGTCTGGTGTGGTGTGGTCTGGTGTGGTCTGGTCTGGTGTGGTCTGGTCTGGTGTGGTCTGGTGTGGTCTGGTGTGGTCTGGTCTGGTGTGGTCTGGTGTGGTCTGGTCTGGTGTGGTCTGGTGTGGTCTGGTCTGGTGTGGTCTGGTCTGGTGTGGTCTGGTGTGGTGTGGTCTGGTGTGGTCTGGTCTGGTGTGGTCTGGTCTGGTGTGGTCCAAGTGAGGACGATGATGGGCAGAGCGAGGCAGCCTCCCCCACACCAATATCCTCTTACCTTAAAGTTCACCCACGCTTACCTCCCCCCCCCCCCCCCTCCCGTGGGTCAGGCGGCGGCCACCAGGCAAGGTTTCGAGCCGGGATTTATGCTGTCTCATTCTTGGTTCAATTAAGTGAAGCCTGAGTCGAGCAGGATTGGATCTTTCTCGGTCTTGAGGGGTTCACAGAGTCGTATTCGAGACGCGTTCGAGATGTCCCGTTCAGAGTTCAGTCGGACGGAGGAGGAGTTACGGGTCGAGTGAAGGTGTATCATTCGTAAGTCATCCTTGTAAAGCAAAGGCGAGGGGAGGCTCCTGCTGAATCTGGCCATTAATTAACAAAAAACCTGCTGGATCTTACGAGCGTTTCAGATGGTCCGCGCTGAACCCAGTCAAGTGAAGCCGGAGCATGGAGCAGCCACGGACCATCCAGCTCTCGAGTCTATGAAATGAAACGAAACTTCGTCTCGAGTCTTACAGGTGAAGCCGATCTCACCAGGTGAGCTGCGTTGCTCCTCCAGTGATGCGGAATAAAGAAATATTTATATTTACCATCTTACATGACTGACCTCGATCAAACCAGACCTGAGCGACACGCAATACACCCTACACACACACACACACACACACACACACACACACACACACACGGCTCTGGAACCAGGCTTCGACCCTGGGTGACGACCAGGATGGTCGACACGTGAGCCACATAGATATATCGAAGTATTTGACACCACAGTACGACCATGTTACGCTTAACATGTGGATGATAGAGTATGATGTGTGAGCATGGCTCGATGGGCAGGATTGACCGTATCAATGTAGTATGTATATGTTATGAACCTCTCTCTCTCTCTCTCTCTCTCTCTCTCTCTCTCTCTCTCTCTCTCTCTCTCTCTCTCTCTCTCTCTCACGGTAAGGTTAAAATATTCACCACAGGAACCATGTCTGGTGAAGATGTCCTCGCTGGAGGGCGCCACACACCACGTCTGCTGGTGTCAATTTTCTGCTTGACGTTAACACGACACACACACACACACACACACACACACACACACACATACCAGGAAAAGAAGATGTAGTGAGGGGGGTTTGCTGACGACGCCTGGGAGGGTATAATGACCGAGTCTGATGGCAACGGTGTGCAGACGCCTCGTATATGATCCGGGATCAGACACATGCAATCTGATGACAAGATCCACGTGGGAGTAAATTGTATCTGATGCCATTGTTAACACAAGAGCGAGAGAGGTGGAGAAAAGACTCGCTAGGGGGGGGGAGGGAGGGAGGGAGGAGAGAGAGAGAGAGAGAGAGAGAGAGAGAGAGAGAGAGAGAGAGAGAGAGAGAGAGAGAGAGAGTCTGATTAATGGCCTTTGACCTCAGAGGATGAGAGAGAAGGCCTTACTCAAGAAGATAAGATAAACCATGCTAGTGTGGGCGAGAGATGCCCCGCCATGTTGCAAGTAATGAACCACAGAATAGTCAGCAACACCAGCAGCAGACTGGCCGTTCCTGCAGCTCGGGAGAGAAATGAAAGAAGGATAGAAAAAATAAAGAAAAATGAAAGAAGAAACTTGAAATGAAAACAAAAGAAACAACGAGAGAAAGAAAGAAAAAATGAATGATATAAAAGAATGAAGGACAGAATTATGTATGTAAATAACCATCACTTGTTGTCCTCACATGGATAGAGTATCTTTTTCTTCTGAATATATCAATGTTCACATCAACCTGTCTCCCTGTTTGTGGTCACAGCCAACTCCCCCCCCCCCTTCTCTCTCTCTCTCTCTCTCTCTCTCTCTCTCTCTCTCTCTCTCTCTCTCTCTCTCTCTTTGATCTTCTGTCAATCTGATCTGTCTATACGTCAATCTTTCTAGATCTCCACCACGTCTCTTCCCCTGTCTGTGTCTGTCTATCTGTTCTCTACTTCCCATCATTGTCATATATATATATATATATATATATATATATATATATATATATATATATATATATGGTATACCGGGGTCGACGTGCTGTCAATGGATTGAACCAGGTCATGTGAAGCGTCTGGGGTAAACCATGGAAAGTTTTGTGGGGCCTGGATGTGGAAAGGGAGCTGTGGTTTCAGTGCATTATACATGACAGGTAGAGACTGAGTGTGAACAAATGTGGCCTTTGTTGTCCTTTCCTAGCGCTACCTAGCGCACATGCGGGGGGAAGGGGTTTTTATTTCATGTGTGGCGGGGTAGCGACGGGAATGAATAAGGGCAGACAGTATGAATTATGTAAATGTGTATATATGTATATGTCTGTGTATGTAAATATATGTATACGTTGAAATGTATAAGTATGTATATGTGCGTGTGTGGATGTGTTGAGCCATTCTTTCGTCTGTTTCCTTGCGCTACCTCGCTAACGCGGAAGAAAGCGACAAAGTATCATAAATAAAAAACAAATAATATATATATATATATATATATATATATATATATATATATATATATATATATACATAAGTTAGTTCAATCCAGAAGAGAGTGTTGCTGATGCAATCACAAGCTTTCTGCAGCGTTTGAGATCAAGACTGTAGAGCAATAGACACTGGTAACTAAAGGTGAACATTACCCCAGTGTTGAGAGCGCTTCACGGTATCGCGTTACCCAGGTTACTCGTTGTGTTACCTGTTGTAGGATGTATGTACATTGCTTCTACATAACAGGATATGTAGTAATAGTATATGTACAAGGTGCCTCACACATTGTACTCACACACCGACTATGTTCATATCATATACTAACACACCGACTATGTTCATATCATATATTCATGGAACATAAAAATCTATAAAAAGAAAAAAAAAACAGACGGTCGTTGCTCGATATTTGTGTTGGACATATGATAGAAATCCTCGTTTAATGACATTTAAATTTCGTTAGCCAATAAACTCGACAACAAACACATGTAGGTGTTTGGGGGGACCTGTAACGTTGGCTCAGACTAGAATAGACAAAAATTATTAGTTTTCTGAAAAATACAATATTGTATAAAATGCCATACTGTATAAGATGCCATATTTTATAAAATGCCATATTGTATAAGATGCCATATTGTATAAGATGCCATGTTGCATAAGATCATTTCTACATCTATTCTTGCTACTATTCTGTCTCCCTCACTCATGGTGATTCTATCCCCTGCTACATACATCTGTGATAGCTATACTGGTATAGACATGGTAGCTCTTCTAGTATAGACATGATAGTGCTTCTGCTATAACCATGATAACTTCTGTTATAACCATGATAACTTCTGTTATAACCATGATAACTTCTGTTATAACCATGATAACTTCTGTTATAACCATGATAACTTCTGCTATAACCATGATAACTTCTGCTATAACCATGATAACTTCTGCTATATCCATGATAACTTCTGCTATATCCATGATAACTTCTGCTATATCCATGATAACTTCTGCTATATCCATGATAACTTCTGTTATAACCATGATAACTTCTGTTATAACCATGATAACTTCTGTTATAACCATGATAACTTCTGTTATAACCATGATAACTTCTGCTATATCCATGATAACTTCTGCTATAACCATGATAACTTCTGTTATAACCATGATAACTTCTGCTATAACCATGATAACTTCTGCTATATCCATGATGACTTCTGCTATATCCATGATAACTTCTGCTATATCCATGATAACTTCTGCTATATCCATGATAACTTCTGCTATATCCATGATAACTTCTGCTATATCCATGATAACTTCTGCTATATCCATGATAACTTCTGCTATATCCATGATAACTTCTGCTATATCCATGATAACTTCTGCTATATCCATGATAACTTCTGCTATATCCATGATAACTTCTGCTATATCCATGATAACTTCTGCTATATCCATGATAACTTCTGTTATAACCATGATAACTTCTGTTATAACCATGATAACTTCTGCTATAACCATGATAACTTCTGCTATATCCATGATAACTTCTGTTATAACCATGATAACTTCTGCTATATCCATGATAACTTCTGCTATATCCATGATAACTTCTGCTATATCCATGATAACTTCTGCTATATCCATGATAACTTCTGCTATATCCATGATAACTTCTGCTATATCCATGATAACTTCTGCTATATCCATGATAACTTCTGCTATATCCATGATAACTTCTGCTATATCCATGATAACTTCTGCTATATCCATGATAACTTCTGTTATAACCATGATAACTTCTGTTATAACCATGATAACTTCTGTTATAACCATGATAACTTCTGCTATATCCATGATAACTTCTGTTATAACCATGATAACTTCTGCTATAACCATGATAACTTCTGCTATATCCATGATAACTTCTGCTATATCCATGATAACTTCTGCTATATCCATGATAACTTCTGCTATATCCATGATAACTTCTGCTATATCCATGATAACTTCTGTTATAACCATGATAACTTCTGTTATAACCATGATAACTTCTGTTATAACCATGATAACTTCTGCTATATCCATGATAACTTCTGTTATAACCATGATAACTTCTGTTATAACCATGATAACTTCTGTTATAACCATGATAACTTCTGTTATAACCATGATAACTTCTGCTATATCCATGATGACTTCTGCTATATCCATGATAACTTCTGCTATATCCATGATAACTTCTGCTATATCCATGATAACTTCTGCTATATCCATGATAACTTCTGCTATATCCATGATAACTTCTGCTATATCCATGATAACTTCTGCTATATCCATGATAACTTCTGTTATAACCATGATAACTTCTGTTATAACCATGATAACTTCTGTTATAACCATGATAACTTCTGCTATATCCATGATAACTTCTGTTATAACCATGATAACTTCTGCTATATCCATGATAACTGCTACAGTGGTCATGACAACTCTCATAGTACAATCATTATTGATGCACATCTGTAGATCACCCCTCGCTCTTCTCTCTTACAAGTCCTCTAGCCTTACCCTGCAACTCAGCTCTCTTAATGGTGATGCCATCTCATTCGTCCTCCTCTGCACCTTCTCCACCAGCTCTTCACTTCCTAAGGTGCCGTCACCTGACTTGAGAAGCGCATTCCATTTCTGGCCTTATGGATGATGTGAACAGCTTGCTTAATGATTCCTCATACATTCACTTAATGCTACTCCAATATCTGCATACAGACAGTAAGTTCGTCTAACGTGGGACGGTAGCGACATATTGGAGACGATGTTAATTCCAAAGTCTTCCTCACAGCTGCAGCTTGTGTCCCGCTGGACGATCCGTCTCGTCCTCATCATCAGACTCATCAACCAGGTATCAGACCAGCTTGGCCGTGTGTCTACGTCCCCTTGTATGATGATGCAGTCCCCCCCTCACCTCCCTCATGACCCCTGCATCATCTACAAACATATCCAGGCAGGAGACCTAACTCCTATAATGCTCCCAGAACTACGATTTCGATAACATATAATACGATCATATCTTCACTATGTATACAGAGACTAACGACCAAGTTAACATTTTAAGATCAAAGGAAAGAGACGTAATGGCGATGGGGACGAAAGTGTTTGAATCCAGTGTTGGAGGATTGGAATAAACTCCTTCCTGATGTAGTACACACAAAGACTATATCTCTCAATCAAACCCGTGCTGGACGAAGGTTTCACCAACATCTATTGAGGGTAGAAAACGAAGTTCGTCACTGATCATATGTTTAGTTGTGAAAACCTAAACTCAGAGCAGAAGTTGTTAGATTTACAGAGAACATTTTTCCAGTGGACACTTTCCTATAGAATTTCCCTGGCAGTATCTTGTCTTTATATTGCATGATAGTTTACCTCATCTTTGTACCTGCCGAGAGTTGAGCCGGAGGGAGAGGTGGGTGAAGACGTGCCTTCTGCCTTAACCTTATGTTTCTACCACTAATACTAGACCTAAACAAACAGATAAGCTCGTTATGCATCACCAGATCTCGCCCGCCCTTCCCATCTACCTCCACATGTAGGGACACCTCCGCCCTACCATCACCACACAAGGGCTGGAGCGGCCCCGGTCAGGTCGCCAGCCAGGCCCTAAACCTCAGGGTCCTCCCCCCCTCCCAACCCACCCCAACCAACCCACCCACCCATCATCTCACCCCCCCCCCCTACACAGACACACACACACACACGACACACACACATGCACAGCGTGAGGCATCAACACTACCCCGTCCTCGCAGATATAAGATGCTCATGGCGCTACCCTGGCACTGCAGGCAACTGCGAGGTGTGACACTGCTTGGAGAGAGAGAGAGAGAGAGAGAGAGAGAGAGAGAGAGAGAGAGAGAGAGAGAGAGAGAGAGAGAGAGAGAGAGAGAGACTGACAGACAGACAGACAGAGCTGGTGGGGGGAGGGGATTGGAAGTGCGCCATCTACTACAGTGAACTGTAAGCAAAATAGCGACAGTTGGACTAGAAAACGGACCGAGGGGAAAACTTAACTATATGTATGGTATGGGTTTTGAGGCGGGGGGGAGGGGGTGCTGTTGGGTCGTTTGCCTAATTTGACCTGGGAATTGGGGTGAACATGTCGGGTTCCTGATGGCAAAATGTTCCCTGTAGCGCCACGACCAGCAGTTACTGAGGCAACCATGAGATATACACACATAAGAAATGTTATCACACACACACACACACACACACACACACACACACACACACACATACATACATACACACACACACACACACACACACACACACACTGGGAGTCAGGTCGACACGTATCCAATAAATATCAACAAAACAACAGCTGAAGCCAAGAGGTAAAGTGCAGGGGCGCCCTGACCCCCTGCTGCTGGGGGAGCCGTCAGGGGCGCCCTGACCCCTTGCTGCTGGGGGAGCCGTCAGGGGCGCCCTGACCCCTGCTGCTGGGGGAGCCGTCAGGGGCACCCTGACCCCTGCTGCTGGGGGAGCCGTCAGGGGCGCCCTGACCCCTGCGGCTGGGGGAGCCGTCAGGGGCGCCCTGACCCCCTGCTGCTGGGGGAGCTGTCAGGGGCGCCCTGACCCCTGCTGCTGGGGGAGCCGTCTGGGGCGCCCTGACCCCCTGCTGCTGGGGGAGCCGTCAGGGGCGCCCTGACCCCTGCTGCTGGGGATTAGGTTCCCAGAGCCGGGGATTGCAGGGGATAGGGTTGCAGTTACATAGGTATCAGGCCAGGATTAGATCACAACTCACCATAGATTCAGGTATAAAGTGGGCGGGTAAGTGGGTTAGGATTAGACGTTTGCCGCTTCTTGATTAGAGTGGAAGCGGCCGCCATGTTTGGATGAGGATTAGTGTACGGCTGACTTAGAGTTGGATGAGGATTAGGTCAAGCTTTGATGATGACGACACAGCAGAGGTCAGTGTATGATTGGTAGACTGTAGTCTGGGTGGGTACGAATCTAAACATGATGGAAGAAGGATTATGGTAATCACAAGGATTAGAAGGGATTGGGTGTAGAATATGCCACGAATAGATGGAAAATATGTTGTGATTAGATGGAATGACGCTTGATTAGGAAAAGATTAAAAATAGATTAGGTATTACCTGGTAATTAAACCAGGATTAGATTACAAGTTAGGTGCCGTGTCAAAGTAGGATTGGGTTAGAGTACAAATTAGATTAGAGGTTAGCTTACTCTTGTGCCATAAACTGATTAGATCAGACACAATTTGGCTCATATCTTCGGTGGGAGATTGGAGGAGAGTTCCAGGCTGGAGTCTGGAAGTAGTGGTCTGGAAGCTGGAGTGTGGGAGGTAGGGGTCTGGAGGCTGGGGTTTGGAAACAGGGGTCTGCAGGCAGGGGCCTGTAGGTAGGGGTCTAGAAGCAGGAGTCTGGAAGCAGGGGTCTGGAAGCAGGGGTCTGGAAGCAGGAGTCTGGAAGCAGGGGTCTGCAGGCAGGGGTCTGCAGGCAGGGATCTGGAAACAGGGGTCTGGAAACAGGGGTCTGGAAACAGGGGTCTGGAAGCAGGAGCCTGGAAGCAGGGGTCTGCAGGCAGGGATCTGGAAACAGGGGTCTGGAAGCAGGAGTCTGGAAGCAGGAGTCTGGAAGCAGGAGTCTGGAAGCAGGGGTCTGCAGGCAGGGGTCTGCAGGCAGGGGTCTGCAGGCAGGGGTCTGGAAACAGGGGTCTGGAAGCAGGAGTCTGGAAGCCCTCCTGCAGGAAACACTTGCCCACTTCAGCTGAAGACCACTTACCACCTGCACCACTTGAAGAAGTTTAAGAAAATAAGATTCTCTCTCTCTCTCTCTCTCTCTCTCTCTCTCTCTCTCTCTCTCTCTCTCTCTCTCTCTCTCTCTCTCCCCCTTCGACTACAACTCTTGGCACGGTCTCCTGGACCCCTGGAACAACTGGAAGCCATCCTCCACGCCTCCTGGAAAGACTTCCAAAAGGAGTTTTGGTTTAGTTCATTCTACTGTTGGGGAGGCAAGTGACGTCACTTTCTGTCTGTCTTTCTGTGATCAGAGTTCACGACCACGACGGACCAGACGACCAGTGCGACCAGACCTGGTCGCACTGGTCGTCCTGACATCCAGGATTCGTCATCTCGAAGTCAGCGTGACGTCGCCAAGAACTTGGCCGACGTCACTCCCTCCAGGTGCCTGGTCCTCTGGTCTGGAAGCCCTCCATCGTTCCAGAATATCCCCGACGGTCCTCTTGGGGAATTACAGATCCAGGCACTGGAGGATGTAGTTCCAGGATCCAGCACAGCGGCGCAAATGTTGTTTCCAGTCCAGGCGCTGAGTCCTGGAAATCCAGCACCATCAGACACGTCTGTTCACCTCAGCTTAAGCTGAGGATTTTCTTCCCGGGATTCCAGCACTACGGACGATTTCCCCCAGCTTATGCTGGCCCGTGGTGGTGGAACGCTGCCAACACTGCCAACCCTGCTACCAACACCACCACGACTACCCCTACCACTATTGCCACCACCACCACCACCACCACCCGTGCCAATGCCACTACCACCACACTGCCACCAACACCACTACCACCACACTGCCACCAACACCACTACCACCACACTGCCACCAACACCACTGCCACCACCACTGTGGCAGCCACTGTGTCCCTCAATTACTACATCAGCTCGACTCCGATGATGAAAATCTGAATTTCATTGTAGTGGGTGATGCCCGGGGCCTGGCTGCTGTGGTGGCTGGCAACCGTTTGCTTCAACAGACACAGTGTTGGCCAGTGAGAATATTCGCCAGCAACTGTAGTGACCGGCGGAGGGACGTGAGCCAGTGAGCATATGCGTCAGCCTCTGGTAAGAGCTGAGGTTGTGTTGGTCCTAGACACTGACAGACAGACAGACAGACAGACAGACAGATACAGACAGACAGACAAAAAGACAGACAGATAGACAGGCAGATAGACAGACAGACAGACAGATAGAAAGACAGGAAGATAGACAGGGAAAGAGAGCAATGGGTCGTTAGCCACGAGAATTACAGTTACAATGAAATCAAAAATTACATTATGAACTGTAATGACGTATCGGATCCTCTAGTTATGGCAGCATTGGACATACAAACCTGATTGGTAGGGACTAAAGCCTGATTAGTAAGGATTGGAAAATCGTTTGGCAGTGATTAGGGCTAGCTTGGTCGTGGATTAGGGTAGGATTGTACTGGAAATAAAGAACGATTGGATGTGATTTACTGGGGTATCCATGAGTAAAGTATGATTGGGCCAGGCCCAGGCATGATTAGGAGGGGGTCAAGTCAGGATTAACAGTAGAGCGATGATTGGGCACCGAGGAATGCATAGTGATCACACTGATGGATTAGCAATGATTAGAGAAAAAACAGGACAATGTTTGGGGCTGGGATTGGAAAAAAGGACTGAGACAAAGATTTTGGTTGTGATTGGGTGAGATTACATAATGATTATTATGAATTTTGATCAAAGATTATCATAAAACAAATGTGAAGTGTCTGGTTATGATGGAAGAGGGATTAGGTATGGCTGAACAGAGGATTTCTCTTTACTGATTAGGATTATACCATGATTGGACACCGTGAGGAATATGATCACTTAGGAAGTTCTTTATGATTCGGTAGGATTCGTATATTTGTTTAGGAATCAATTTGTTTTCGGGATTGGATGAAAACCTGCTTGAGGAAGGATGTGGGTGTGATTGGGTAGAGATTAGGCATGAAACCGAGTTAATTTTGACAATATTGTATAGGGATTAGGTGAGGATTGGGGATAGCCTGATATGGATTAGGGACGACTGAATCTATGTCTGATCGGGGAAGCGTTTGGCTGATGATGTGTGAAGAAGAAATTGGGAAAATTGAACGATGGAGATAGGGAAAAATTGAGTAACGGATCAGAATAGAGATTGGAGTAAAGTAATATTAGGGCGAGGCAATTCTTTGGCGACTGGAGAGGGATTGGAAGAGGATTTGTACAAGAATTACGGCAGATGTTGGGATTGGTTCAGCGCGCGATGTAGTAGAAGATTAGAGACAGAGATTATAAGAGATTAGAGAAGAGATTGGGGAAAGCAACAGGGTAAATACGAAGGCAAATATGGGGACAGAATATTCAGGCAATGATTGGAAAAGCATAAGTCTTGACCAGCGGAGATTAGAGTAGATAGAAAGTAGATAACGGGGTTAGAAGTGGTTGAAAATGGAGTGAGACAACGAGACAGCGAGACAACGAGACAGCGAGACAACGAGACAGAGACTGAGGTAAATTTCGTGTAAGGTCTGTGGTAGAGATTAGGGTAAGGGGGTAAGGGATTAGGTAAGAAGTTAGAAATATTCAAACACAAGCGACTGGGAAAAGAACTGGGGCAGAAACTGGGATTGGACATGCGACAGGGACTGTCAGTCAATCATGACTGTGCGTAGAACGAGATTAGGGAGGGATTGGGTAAGGAGGATTGGTTAAGAAAGATGGACGAAGACTGAGGTGTGTTAGCAGAGCAAGAAGGCCAACCTCAGGACGAACAGGTGTGTTGAGGAGGCTCACCTGTGTCTGTGTGTGAGAGAGAGAGAGAGAGAGAGAGAGAGAGAGAGAGAGAGAGAGAGAGAGAGAGAGAGAGAAAGAGAGAGAGAAAGAAAGAAAGAAAGAGCGAGAGACCTACCATCCAGCCCAAAAATATTCTCTTTCAAACAGACGGGCACAAAACAGACCTCTCTCTCTCTCTCTCTCTCTCTCTCTCTCTCTCTCTCTCTCTCTCTCTCTCTCTCTCTCTCTCTCTCTCGTGTGGATCATCTTCACGACCTGGTTGTCAGCCATAACGACGTTCCACTGTTGTTATCTGCTGACCTTTCGTACTATGAATGCATGACGGCCTCCTCCAGGGTCTTGAGCTGCATGACGGCCTCCTCCAGGAACCTGAGCTGCATGGCAGGCGAGTGTGGTTAGTCCCTGGCCAGCAGCCCTCTCCCTCACCCTCTCCAACACCACTATACACCTCCTCCCACACTTCAGTGGACGCCTCAACCTCCCACACTTCAGTGGACGCCTCAACCTCCCACTAACTCAAAAGTTTTGGCCACCGTCTTTGTTGTGGTGTTGAAGGCAAGGGGACATGAGGGGAGGAGTTCATGAGGGAAGGGGGTCATGAGAGGAGGAGGTAATGAGAGGGGATGGGTCATGAGAGGAGGGAGTCATAATAGACGGGCTCACGAGAGGAAGGGTTATGAGAGGGAGAAGAAAGGGTAATGAGGAGATGGTGTCATGAGGAGAGGGAATGATAAGAGGATGTGCTCTTGAAGTGTGAGGGTCATACAAGGAGTGGGTCAGGAGAGGACCACCGTCCTGTGAGGGAGGGTCAGTCATTAGTGAGGTGTGAGGGAGGACCAGTCAGTAGTGAGGTGTGAGGGGGGATCAGTCAGTAGTGAGGTGTGAGGGAGGACCAGTCAGTAGTGAGGTGTGAGGGTTGATCAGTCAGTAGTGAGGTGTGAGGGTTGATCAGTCAGTAGTGAGGTGTGAGGGTTGATCAGTCAGTAGTGAGGTGTGAGGGGAGGATCAGTCAGTAGTGAGGAGGTGGTGCAGCTCGGGTGTCCTCACCTGACCGACATGCTTTGATGTGTAGCCATGTGCATCAGCCACCTGGTTAGCCACCTGGCGAGGCGCTCTGTGGTGGTGCTGGCTGAGGCCTTCGTCAGGCCCCTCACTGTGGTGGTGCTGGCTGAGGCCTTCGTCAGGCCCCTCACTGTGGTGGTGCTGGCTGAGGCCTTCGTCAGGCCCCTCGCTGTGGTGCAGGGGGCTGGCCAGCTCGTGGTGCTCGCTGAGGCCTTCGTCAGGCCCCTCGCTGTGGTGCAGGGGGCTGGCCAGCTCATGGTGCTCGCTGAGGCCTTCGTCAGGCCCCTCGCTGTGGTACAGGGGGCTGGCCAGTTCTCGGGGCGTGAGACAGACAACGAGAATCTGGTCCATCGATGTTTATGGAAATTTTTTTCCATTTTCCCTGGTGAGTCTGGCCGGTCGGAGGTGGTCAGACACTTGGCTGCCAGACGATAGTCTCCAGTCCTCGGACACCGTGCCAGAAACACCAGCGGCTTTATACACGATCATGCTGGAGGCAAGACACGAAAATGGCTGGATCCCTCGTCCAGCACAGGAGGAAGGATTGAAACCTTTAGGATACATGACCAAGGCTTCCTCCTCCACCCTCCTGGGTCATAACCGAGGCTTCCTCCTCCACCCTCCTGGGTCATGACCGAGGCTTCCTCCTCCTCCCTCCTGGGTCATGACCGAGGCTTCCTGCTCCACCCTCCTGGGTCATGACCGAGGCTTCCTCCTCCACCCTCCTGGGTCATAACAGAGGCTTCCTCCTCCACCCTCCTGGGTCATAACAGAGGCTTCCTCCTCCACCCTCCTGGGTCATGACCGAGGCTTCCTCCTCCACCCTCCTGGGTCATGACTGAGGCTTCCTCCTCCCTGAAGGTCAACCTCCAGTGTGCACACGCCCCGAGATGTGTCACTAAATGTGCGCTACGAACGAGTTCGGTGACCCTGGTGAGGTCATGGTCAATGTGAAGACCAGGGAGGCATGTGTGCTCTAGTAAGGTCATGGTCAACCAGGGAGGTATGTATGCTCTGTGCAAGACCAGGGAGGTATGTGTGCTCTAGTAAGGTCATGGTCAACCAGGGAGGTATGTGTGCCCTGGTGAGGTCATGGTCAACCAGGGAGGTATGTGTGCTCCGTGCAAGACCAGGGAGGTATGTGTGCCCCGTGCAAGACCAGGGAGGTATGTGTGCCCCGTGCAAGACCAGGGAGGTATGTGTGCTCCGTGCAAGACCAGGGAGGTATGTGTGCTCCGTGCAAGACCAGGGAGGTATGTGTGCCCCGTGCAAGACCAGGGAGGTATGTGTGCCCCGTGCAAGACCAGGGAGGTATGTGTGCTCCGTGCAAGACCAGGGAGGTATGTGTGCCCCGTGCAAGACCAGGGAGGTATGTGTGCTCCGTGCAAGACCAGGGAGGTATGTGTGCCCCGTGCAAGACCAGGGAGGTATGTGTGCCCCGTGCAAGACCAGGGAGGTATGTGTGCTCCGTGCAAGACCAGGGAGGTATGTGTGCCCCGTGCAAGACCAGGGAGGTATGTGTGCTCCGTGCAAGACCAGGGAGGTATGTGTGCCCCGTGCAAGACCAGGGAGGTATGTGTGCCCCGTGCAAGACCAGGGAGGTATGTGTGCTCCGTGCAAGACCAGGGAGGTATGTGTGCTCCGTGCAAGACCAGGGAGGTATGTGTGCTCCGTGCAAGACCAGGGAGGTTCAGTGTAGCTCCGCCGGGCGGGAGCGTCACACAGAAGGGGAACCGAACCGATCATTGTTGCTGAGGAGGACATGAACCCCATGTACGTGAGGGATGGTGCTGGGTAGGAGTCAGTGGATTATAACCCCAGCAGCTCTCTCAGCTGGGACAAACCCCAGCTATTGATTGTGTCTTCATGTCAGACACATGACCAGTGAGGTGGTTGGTCACTGCCATGGTGGAGCGGGGTCACCCGCACGATCTGAGGTCACTAAGTGTTGCCTGGTGACTCACCAGGTCATGACCTGTGTTACCCTTGGTGAATGGCTGAGGGAGAGGGAAGGGCGGTGACCCGGGCATAGAGACGCTGTGACCCGGTTTTTTCATGACGGGTTTGATGGGCGTCCGGCATTTGTGTGAGATTTTCCAGGTGGGAAAACTTGGCTTCGATATCCGAGTGTGGAAGGGAGAAGGGGACGCCTCCAAGAGGGGAAGAGGTACTGGGGAGCCCCAGGTGTTCGGGTGATACTGGGGAGCTCCCAGAACGGCAGCAGGTCCTCTGGTGCCCCTGGGATGGAGGACCGGCCTCTGGTGCCCTTGGGGTGGAGGACCGGCCTCTGATGACCCTGGGATGGAGGAGCGGCCTCTGGTGCCCCTGGGGTGGAGGACCTGCCTCTGGTGCCCCTGGGGCGAGGGACCGACCTCTGGTGCCCCTGGGGTGGAGGACCGGCCTCTGGTGCCCCTGGGGTGGAGGAGCGGCCTCTGGTGCCCATGGGGTGGAGGACCGGCCTCTGGTGCCCATGGGGTAGAGGACCGGCCTCTGGTGCCCATGGGGTGGAGGGCCGGCCTCTGGTGCCCCTGGGGTGGAGGACCGGCCTCTGGTGCCCCTGGGGTGGAGGAGCGGCCTCTGGTGCCCCTGGGGTGGAGGACCGGCCTCTGATGACCCTGTGGTGGAGGAGCGGCCTCTGATGACCCTGTGGTGGAGGAGCGGCCTCTCGTGCCCTTGGGGTGAAGGCTAGGGTTGTGGAGTCCCAGGATGTAAAGGTTGTCACAAGAAGCGGATGGCTGTGTACTGGACAGACACATAGGGTGTAGATCTAGGGCATGGGACAGCGGCAGGGCTGGGACAGAGCTGGGACAGAGCTGGGACAGAGATGAGGTAAGGCAGGAGGGTAGTGGTAGAGGCAGAGCTGTGGCAGGGGTAGGGAGCTGCATGAGGCAGGGGAGGCGTTGTGGTAGGGGATGAGGTAACACTGGGAGCAGGGTCTTGACTCTGGGCCAAGTGGCTGTGAAATTTTGAAGTGAATTCTTATAGCTTGTGGCAGACTAGGGAGGAGAACAACTTATACAGGTCATCAACTTCAGCACTTTCTCCTAAATAAAAGCCTCTCTCTCTCTCTCTCTCTCTCTCTCTCTCTCTCTCTCTCTCTCTCTCTCTCTCTCTCTCTCTCTCTCTCTCTCTCTCTCTCTCTCTCTCTCTCATAAAGCCCACAACACCACTGGCGTAATGCAAATAAGAACACAAAACTCTACCGAGACAACAATTTGGAGTACAACAGGTCCCAGCATTCACGTCCAGCTGTGTCTCTTGCCAAGAGAATTAAAACCTGGCAAGAACACTTCACTAAGATGCAGTCCACAGTTTACCAGACATTCCAAACTCCTCTTCTTCTTCTTCTTCTTCTTCTTCTTGTCTCTCTTGACTCCAGCTGTATCTCAATTTATTTTTGTTTCATTCTACAATGGTGATTCCTTCACACATCGGCGGTTAATATCAGGGAGATGAGCCTCTTTGATATCGCTGTTCACAACCCAACAGTTGTTGGTAGATTTTAAGATGTTTTGCTTGCAAGTGGGTGGTCAGCCTGGGAGACCGAGTGGATGGTCAGCCTGGGAAGCCGAGTGGATGGTCAGCCTGGGAGGCCGAGTGGGTGGTCAGCCTGGGAGGCCGAGTGGGTGGTCAGCCTGGGAGGCCGAGTGGGTGGTCAGCCTGGGAGGCCGAGTGGGTGGTCAGCCGGGGTAGCCGAGCGGGTGGTCAGCTGGAGTAGCCGAGCGGGTGGTCAGCCAGGGTAGCCGAGCGGGTGGTCAGCTGGAGTAGCCGAGCGGGTGGTCAGCTGAAGTAGCCGAGCGGGTGGTCAGCTGGAGTAGCCGAGCGGGTGGTCAGCTGGAGTAGCCGAGCGGGTGGTCAGCTGGAGTAGCCGAGCGGGTGGTCAGCTCGGGTAGCCGAGCGGGTGGTCAGCTCGAGTAGCCGAGCGGGTGGTCAGCTGGGGTAGCCGAGCGGGTGGTCAGCCGGGGTAGCCGAGCGGGTGGTCAGCTGGGGTAGCCGAGCGGGTGGTCAGCTGGGGTAGCCGAGTAAGCGTTGGTCAGCTGGTGCACACATTGTTGTGCTGCCAATCCCTTGATTTCTTTATCCCATCTTCACTTTGTCCTTTGTGTTAGTGTGTAACAAACATGTATGAAAACAACAACAACAACAAGTGATAAGAAGTGATGGAAATACTAAACATTATGCAAATAAACATTGCGATGACCCAGCTAGAGCGATAACAAATGCTACATTTTACATAAACAAACAAATGTTTGTCAATATTTGAACAACAAAATCCTTTATCTTGACCGTCTCGACCCGCGGAGCACGTGCATCATGCTCAGGGGTCCGGGTTGTGTGTCCAGGGATGGATACATGTATACTGTATCAGGATGACAGGTCAGGCCACGTCGGTATACATGCTCAGGGGTCCGGGTTATGTGTCCAGGGATGGATACATGTATACTGCATCACGATGACAGGTCAGGCCACGTCGGTATACATACATGTATCCATGTATCATGAATACACACGGGGATGCCGTGGACGAGTTTTAGAACTCATATGTACGTGGGAGAGGTACCATCTACCATACCACTTACCATGTACTACCTCCACCACTGGTAGAGGAGGTACCACTTACCATGTACTACCTCCACCACTGGTAGAGGAGGTACCACTTACCATGTGCTACCTCCACCACTGGTAGAGGAGGTACCACTTACCATGTACTACCTCCACCACTGGTAGAGGAGGTACCACTTACCATGTACTACCTCCACCACTGGTAGAGGAGGTACCACTTACCATGTACTACCTCCACCACTGGTACAGGAGGTACCACTTACCATGTGCTACCTCCACCACTGGTACAGGAGGTACCACCTACCATGTACTACCCCCACCCCAGGTAGCGAGGTACCCCCATCCCTGCGCTACCCCCACCATGACCGGGAGGGGGGAGGGGGGAGGGGGTGTTGTGGCGGACGTGAGGTACATTTTCCCAAGGTAACAACTCTCAAGCAAAAACAATTTTCCATGATGAGGAGTAAGTTCATTTTCCACACCAGAGGCATGGGCTTGACGACCTTATTACTGTGTGTGTGTGTGTGTGTGTGTGTGTGTGTGTGTCTGAAGTTATCATGAAGACATTTAACAAGTTGTATGACAAAGAATGTACAAGAGATTGTTCCCTACACTGTACAACTCCCTCCCCGTGCAATAAACACAGAGACTTACACAACCGAACGTAATTAATGTAATATATATATGTATATATATATATATATATATATATATATATATATATATATATATATATATATATATATATATATATATATATATATAAGTACTCGAATACCCTTCGTCTCACAATGGTGAGCAACGGGGTCTATCGGTTGTTTCCGAACAGAACACATAGCCAGCTGATAGCGTTTTACCGAACCTGACTGTACAACGCGGAGTTATATGAATACGAATAAAGTGTATATGAACGCGCACCTTCATAGAACATACAAAGCTCCAACAGCCAGGATCGAACCTGGGACCCCTTGTGCAAGAGGCAGGCATGCTAACCGCTAGGCTATGGGACTGTATAATAGGAAACAACTATTCGAAATACTAAGTACTCGAATACCCTTCGTCTCACAATGGTGAGCAACGGGGTCTATCGGTTGTATATATATATATACACACAATGCATATATATAAACGAAACTGTTGTTCATTATTCCGTAGACTTTACAGGGAACTAACGTGATGTAGTTGTGATGTGCAATTACGTAATTCCTCACTAGCTGCTCCAGTCTCCTGTGTAATGACCCATTTGTGCTATATGGGGGGAGGGGCGGAGGGGGGAGGGGTGGAGGGGGAGGGGTGGAGGGGCGGAGGGGGGGGAGGGTGGTACACTCGTGGGGCTCTGTCTCTTTTTTTATGTGTCTGTACTTGTTTGTGTGTTTCTTAGGGTTGTGTTTTACGTGTGTTGTTTGACGGTGTGTGTGTGTGTGTGTGTGTGTGTGTGTGTGTGTGTGTGTGTGTGTGTCCCAAGCCTCCCTCTCCTACCCTAACAGTACAGCAGGCACCCATGGAAACACCTCTATAAATGTCTCTTTATTTCCCCAAACAGGCATTCCTGTACCAGCATCCCATTTTCTTTTATAGTGGATTTAATCTGCGTTTTCACATATATTTGCGTCCACGGATTTTCATGGTGATTCTGGCGCTACTGTCACAGTGACCGTTCAGGGAAACCCGTGTTCGAATCCCGGTGTTCGTGTCATCACAACACAGTCGTAAGGTTGTTGAACCATTACAACCTCACTCAGGATCAGTCCTTGTTGTTCCCTGCTCTCCTTGGATATGTTCATGTACACTGTCTCTCTACACACGGAAGTATACCTTGGTAATTAGAAACCGTGGTATATCGTGGTCTCTAGAAACCGTGGTATACCGTGGTCTCTGGCGGGGATCACAACCTCAGAGAACTTGGTACGAAAAATCAGGAGTAAAGTTTGACAAGATCAGCCATCAACTGTTCATATGACAATGTCCCGGACCAGCGGTGTCCCGAAACAGCGGTGTCCCGGGCCAGCCGTGTCCCGAAACAGCGGTGTCCCGGGCCAGCCGTGTCCGGGGCCAGCCGTGTCCCGGGCCAGCAGTGTCCCGGGCCAGCCGTGTCCCGGGCCAGCAGTGTCCCGGGCCAGCAGTGTCCCGGGCCAGCGGTGTCCCGACTTCTAGGAGAGGTCAACCCCCTACCGCCACTCCCCTTGTGGGTCACAACCCAGAACCCTCCACGTATTGACCTGCTTGTAACACTGTCTGTTAGTGCCCCACAGAGAGCAGCTCTGTACTCCTCCTGTCCTTCTTCATAGCACAGACAGCCCTAGCTGACCCCACCCACGCCACAGACAGCCCTAGCTGACCCCATCCACGCCACAGACAGCCCCTCCTGACCCCATCCACGCCACAGACAGCCCCTCCTGACCCCACCCACGCCACAGACAGCCCTAGCTGACCCTACCCACGCCACAGACAGCCCCTCCTGACCCCACCTACGCCACAGACATTCCCTGATGACCCCCATCCACGCCACAGACAGCGACCCTTTCGCATCACTCAGTGTCTGTGTCGTCTGTGTAGCTCAAGACTTCCTTATGAGGTTGTTTACATATTTTCCGTGGTCATGTAGGCCCCACCCCACCCCGGGTGGGTGGTGGGCGCCCTCACCCACCCCACCCCCACCACCTTACCTTAACAAAGCCAACGATCGTTAACTGGCTACTGGACGATATTCCCAGGCTAACATAGGAGTCTATATCGCCCATGTAACACAGGAAGCTGCTGGTCAGCCAATTGCATCTTGACATATACAGCCGCGGCCTGTGATTGGTTGCTCGCCTTCCTCTTCACCGTTTTCTGTTACTATAAATAAGAATTCGTATTTACCGTTTTCTCCGAGAGCCCCGCATTCGTATCCCGGCATATTGAACACGGCTTCCGGATGCCCAGTCAACTGCTGTGATGTATAACTGGCCAGGCCTTGCCTCACGTCTCGCACATCGGAAAATCGTACTTGTGTGAAATATGTTCCAGATGTTTGTTGCTGCTTAGAATGGACGACGAACCTGCTGCTCTGTCCAGCGTGGGTGTGGGTGTGGGCGGTGGGTGTAGGTGTGGGCGGTGAGTGCGTGAGTAGGATACGTGTGTATGTGTGTGATGTATCTGGGTATAAATACGCCATTTTTCTTCTTAAGTCTCATCTAATTACTCTCTCTCTCTCTCTCTCTCTCTCTCTCTCTCTCTCTCTCTCTCTCTCTCTCTCTCTCTCTCTCTCTCTCTCTCTCTCTACCTATCTATCCATCTATCTATCTATCTCTCTATCTATCCATCTATCTATCTCCCTATCTATCTATCTATCCCCCCAAATAAAGCTTACATCACCTCTACAGTGTAACCCAGGCCAGCAGAACTCACTCATTTCCAAACTCAATTATTCAGTTATTCATGACCCCATAAGCCCATCATAAACGTATTACCTAGGAAAAAAAAAATCATAAAATATATATATATGTTTTTTTCCCAGGATGACGTATCCAATAATAACAATTTCCAGTTGTATTAGTTCCAGGATGGTTGTGGCAGCCTGGTCGTCACCTGCCCACCCCCTGCATCGCCACCATTACCTATAAATAAAAGCTTCAGATGGACGCTGAGTGGACGCTGAGTGGACGCTGAGTGGAGGCTGAGTGGACGCTGAGTGGACGCTGAGTGGAGGCTGAGTGGACGCTGAGTGGACGTTTGAGTTTGATTTTGACGCATACGATTAAACCTTTAGTATATATATATATATATATATATATATATATATATATATATATATATATATATATTCCTTTGAGTCCACGGGCAAATGAAGCACGATAAGTTCCCAAGTGCACTCTCGTGTAATATTCACTCATCAGGGGAGGCGCAAGAGAAAAATGTTTGTGTGTGTGTGTGTGTGTGTGTGTGTGTGTGTGTGTGTGTGTGTGTGTGTATCAACACACCATCGGAAGATAAGATAATAACGCACACACCGGAAAGTCAACCTGAGTTTAAAATATTGTTGATAACTGGACGTTATTTTGTGGGTTTCCCTAAAATATTCCTTCCCGTTATCCAACATGTATAGATGTTTTGAAAAAGTTCCGTATCAAAATCAATTGTGGTTATGTTAATTATCATTATGACAATGTCTGTTGGTGAAGGATTAAGTATATATATATATATATATATATACGGTTGCTTAATTTGTTTATGGATGGGGTTGCTAGGGAGGTGAATGCAAGAGTTTTGGAAAGAGGGGCAAGTTTGCGGTCTGTTGTGGATGAGAGAGCTTGGGAAGTGAGTCAGTTGTTGTTCGCTGATGATACATCGCTGGTGGCTGATTCGGGTGAGAAATTGCAGAAGCTGGTGACTGAGTATGATAAGGTGAGTGGAAGATGAAAGCTGAGAGTAAATTTGAATAAGAGCAAGTTTATTGGGTACAGCAGGGTTGAGGGACAAGTCGATTAGGAGGTAAGTTTGAATGGAGAAAAACTGGAGGAAGTGAAGTGTTTTAGATATGTGGGAGTGGATTTGGCAGCGGATGGAACCATGGAAGTGGAAGCGAATCATAGGGTGGGGGAGGGGGTGAAAGTTCTGGGAGCGTTGAAAAAAAAGTGTGAAAGTCAAGAACGTTATCTTGGAAAGCAAAAATGGGTGTGTTTGAAGGAATAGTGGTTCCAACAATGTTATACGGTTGCGAGGCGTGGGCTATAGATAGAGTTGTGCGCAGGAGGGTGGATGTGCTGGAAATGAGATGTCTGAGGACAATGTGTGGTGTGAGGTGGTTTGATCGAGTAAGTAATGAAAGGGTAAAAGAGATGTGTGGTAATAAAAAGAGTGTGGTTGAGAGAGCAGAAGAGGGTGTTTTGAAATGGTTTGGTCACATGGAGAGAATGAGCGAGGAAAGATTGACAAAGAGGATATACGTGTCAGAGGTGGAGGGAACGAGAAGTGGGAGACCAAATTGGAGGTGGAAAGATGGAGTGAAAAAGATTTTGAGTGATCGGGGCCTGAACATGCAGGACGGTGAAAGGCGTGCAAGGAATAGAGTGAATTGGAACGATGTGGTATACCGGGGATCGACGTGCTGTCAATGGATTGAACCAGGTCATGTGAAGCGTCTGGGGTAAACCATGGAAAGTTTTGTGGGACCTGGATGTGGAAAGGGAGCTGTGGTTTTCGGTGCATTATTACATGACAGTTAGAGACTGAGTGTGGACGAATGTGGCCTTTGTTGTCTTTTCCTAGTGCTACCCTGCGCACATGCGGGGGGAGGGGGTTGTGATTTCATGTGTGGCGGGGTGGCGACGGGAATGAACAGGGGGCAGACAGTATAATTTTGTACATGTATATATATGTGTGTGTATGTCTGTGTGTGTATACGTATGTATACGTTGAGATGTATAGGTATGTATATGTGCGCGTGTGGATGTGTATGTATATACATGTGTATGTTGGTGGGTTGGGCCATTCTTTCATCTGATTCCTTCCGCTACCTCGCTAACACGGGAGACAGCGACAAAATATAATAAATACTTAATATATATATACATATATACATATATATATATATATATATATATATATATATATATATATATATATATATATATATATATAGCTGCATCTTTCTTAGGTCTACATCCCCTATATACATAATCCACTTTTCAACTTTCTCCAGAGTATGAATAAGGATGATAATCGTTACTTATACTTAAAACATAAATACAAGTGAGGATTGTTCGTGTTGGTTGGCGACGCACACATGTTCACTGGAGAACATGTGTGTTCAGGGGAGGCCCAGGGCGCGTTCTCCCCACCCTAACCCCCCCCCCCCCAAACACTGAACCATGAACACCCCCCACCCCAACCCCCGTAGATCACTATAGTAAACATCAAACAACTTTACAAGTCTCATCTGAACAATGAACGTAAACAATATTCTGTATTAGCCTCCACTCCATCCCTAAGTTAATGTTAACAGATTGTCCCATACACAACCTCAAGACTTGTTCAAATAGTTGTTAAGCAAAAGTGAAACCAACTTTTATTTCACTAAACTGATATATGTAGTTCTATATGTAAACTGATATGTAGTTCTATATGTAAACTGATATATGTAGTTCTATATGTAAACTCGCACTACAACCTAAATCATCATCTACAACGATCGTGTTATTGAACTGCTTGACCTTGTGATGACTGAACATGAAGTGTTCATAGTTGTACATAAAGCAAGAAGCGTTGCCCACCACATCCCACCATCAAAACAAACAAGTATTGTAAGTGGCGATTGACTAGCATGAGTGTCAGCACTTACTGTGGTGTGGGCTGGCCTACCACACTTACTGTGGTGTGGGCTGGCCTACCACACTTACTGTGGTGTGGGCTGGCCTACCACACTTACTGTGGTGTGGGCTGGCCTACCACACTTACTGTGGTGTGGGCTGGCCTACCACACTTACTGTGGTGTGGGCTGGCCTACCACACTTACTGTGATGTGGGCTGGCCTACCACACTTACTGTGGTGTGGGCTGGCCTACCACACTTACTGTGGTGTGGGCTGGCCTACCACACTTACTGTGGTGTGGGCTGGCCTACCACACTTACTGTGGTGTGGGCTGGCCTACCACACTTACTGTGGTGTGGGCTGGCCTACCACACTTACTGTGGTGTGGGCTGGCCTACCACACTTACTGTGGTGTGGGCTGGCCTACCACACTTACTGTGGTGTGGGCTGGCCTACCACACTTACTGTGATGTGGGCTGGCCTACCACACTTACTGTGGTGTGGGCTGGCCTACCACACTTACTGTGGTGTGGGCTGGCCTACCACACTTACTGTGGTGTGGGCTGGCCTACCACACTTACTGTGGTGTGGGCTGGCCTACCACACTTACTGTGGTGTGGGCTGGCCTACCACACTTACTGTGGTGTGGGCTGGCCTACCACACTTACTGTGGTGTGGGCTGGCCTACCACACTTACTGTGGTGTGGGCTGGCCTACCACACTTACTGTGGTGTGGGCTGGCCTACCACACTTACTGTGGTGTGGGCTGGCCTACCACACTTACTGTGGTGTGGGCTGGCCTACCACACTTACTGTGGTGTGGGCTGGCCTACCACACTTACTGTGGTGTGGGCTGGCCTACCACACTTACTGTGGTGTGGGCTGGCCTACCACACTTACTGTGGTGTGGGCTGGCCTACCACACTTACTGTGGTGTGGGCTGGCCTACCACACTTACTGTGGTGTGGGCTGGCCTACCACACTTACTGTGGTGTGGGCTGGCCTACCACACTTACTGTGGTGTGGGCTGGCCTACCACACTTACTGTGGTGTGGGCTGGCCTACCACACTTACTGTGGTGTGGGCTGGCCTACCACACTTACTGTGATGTGGGCTGACCTACCACACTTACTGTGGTGTGGGCTGGCCTACCACACTTACTGTGGTGTGGGCTGGCCTACCACACTTACTGTGGTGTGGGCTGGCCTACCACACTTACTGTGGTGTGGGCTGGCCTACCACACTTACTGTGGTGTGGGCTGGCCTACCACACTTACTGTGGTGTGGGCTGGCCTACCACACTTACTGTGGTGTGGGCTGGCCTACCACACTTACTGTGGTGTGGGCTGGCCTACCACACTTACTGTGGTGTGGGCTGGCCTACCACACTTACTGTGGTGTGGGCTGGCCTACCACACTTACTGTGGTGTGGGCTGGCCTACCACACTTACTGTGGTGTGGGCTGGCCTACCACACTTACTGTGATGTGGGCTGACCTACCACACTTACTGTGATGTGGGCTGACCTACCACACTTACTGTGGTGTGGAGTGGGGTGCTGGCTGGCTCACAAGACTTACCTGGGAAAGATAAACAAGTTTATCAGAACATTTGTCTGGAAACATTTCTCTGTAAACTGCATTATCTTTTGTATCATTATTAACTACATTATCTTTTGTATCATTATTAACTACATTATCATTCCTAGTATTGGTGTTTTAATAACTAACATTCTCATTACTCTTTTCATCATTAACATTTTCATCATTGTGGCAATCATTGTCTCTATAGTATAATACTAGTTCCTACAAGAATCATAACAATATTCGTAATGATAATAATCATAGTGATGATAATAGTAATGATGATAATGATAGTAATAATAATGATAATAATGATAATATTAATGGTAATAATAATGATGATAATAATGATAATACTAATAATAGCAAAAACAATAATGATAATTATAATGGGATACATATATATAATTTTTATCTATTCATCTATTTATCATACTTTGTCGCTGTCTCCCGCGTTGGCGAAGTAGCGCAAGGAAACAGACGAAAGAATGGCTCAACACACCCACACTCACATGTATATAAATACACGTCCACACACGCACATATATATACATATACATTTCAACGTATACATATATATACATACACAGACATATACATATATAAACATGTATATAATTCTTCCTTGCTGCCTTTATTCATTCCCGTCGCCACCCCGCCACACACGGAATGATAGTCTCTAGCTGTCATGTATAATACACCGAAACCACAGCTCCCTTTCCACATCCAGGCCCCACAAAACTTTCCATGGTTTACCCCAGACGCTTCACATGCCCTGGTTCAATTCATTGACAGCACGTCGACCCCCGGTATACCACATCGTTCCAATTCACTCTATTCCTTGCACTTCTTTCACCCTCCTGCATGTTCAGGCCCCAATCGCCCAAAATCTTTTTCACTCCATCTTTCCACCTCCAATTTGGTCTCCCACTTCTCGTTCCCTCCACCTCTGACACATATAGCATCTTTGTCAATCTTTCCTCATTCATTCTCTCCATGTGACCAAACCATTTCAATACACCCTTTTCTGCTCTCTCAACCACACACTTTTTATTTCCACACATCTCTCTTACCCTTACATTACTTACTCGATCAAACCACCTCACACCACATATTGTCCTCAAACATCTCATTTCCAACATAACCCCCTCCGCACAACTCTATCTATAGCCCACGCCTCGCAACCATATAACATTGTTGGAACCACTATTCCTTCAAATATACCAATTTTTGCTTTCCGAGATAATGTTCTCGCCTTCCACACATTTTTCAGCGCTAACAGAACTTTCGCCCCCTCCCCCACCCTGTGACTCACATCCGCTTCCATGGTTCCATCAGCTGCTAAATCCGCTCCCAGATATCTAAAACACTTCACTTCCTCCAGTTTTTCTCCATTCAGTCTTACCTCCCAATTGATTTGTCCCTCAACCCTACTGTACCTAATAACCTTGCTCTTATTCACATTCACTCTCAGCTTTCTTATTTCACACACTTTACCAAACTTAGTCACTAACTTCTGCAGTTTCTCACCCGAATCAGCCACCAGCGCTGTATTATCAGCGAACAACAACTAACTCACTTCCCAAGCTCTCTCGTCCACAACAAACTGCATACTTGCCCCTCTCTCCAGAACTCTTGCTTTCACCTCCCTGATAACCCCATCCATAAACAAATTAAACAACCATGGAGACATCACGCACCCCTGCCGCAAACCGACATTTATTAAGAGCCAATCACTTTCCTCTCTTCCTACTCGTACACTCGATAAAAACTCTTCACTGCTTCCAACAACTTGCCTCCCATATCAGTATATTCTTAATACCTTCCACAGAGCATCTCTATCAACTCTTGTCATATGACCTTCTCCAGATCCATAAATGTTAAATACAAATCCATTTGCTTTTCTAAGTATTTCTCACATACATTCTTCAAAGCAAACACTTGATCTACACATCCTATACCACTTCTGAAACCACACTGCTCTTCCCAAATCTGATGCTCTATACATGCCTTCACCCTCTCAATCAATACCCTTCCATATAATTCCCTAGGAATACTCAACAAACTTATACCTCTGTAATTTGAGCACTCACTCTTATCCCCTTTGCCTTTGTACAATGGTACTATGCACGCATTCCGCAAATCCTCAGGCACCTCACCATGAATCATACATACATTAAATAACCTTACCAACCAGTCAACAATACAGTCACCCCCTTTTTTAATGAATTTCACTGCAATACCATCCAATATATCCCTGGGGATAAGGGAGAAAAATTACTTCCCACGTATTCCCTGCGTGTCGTAGAAGGCAACTATAAGGGGAGGGAGCGGGGGGCTGGATATCCTCCCCTCTCGTTTTTGATTTTCCAAAAAAAGGAACAGAGAAGGGGGCCAAGTGAGGATTTCCTTCAAAGGCTCAGTCCTGTGTTCTCAACACTACCTCGCTGATGCGGGAGGTAGCGAATAGTATGAATATATATATATATATATATATATATATATATATATATATATATATATATATATATATATATATATATATATATATATATATTACAAATTAACGTTTTAATTAGGTACACATTCATCCTTCCACTGAGGTAAATTTTATATATTCGTCAAGTGAAGAACATATGTTCTTGTTATCTTAATTATTATAATCATACAGGAATTCCACTTAATAACGAAGTCAGATCATTTAATATTCACGACATTATTACCTAAGCTCACTTGTTATAGTTGATGAGTTTCATTTATGGTATAATTAATGTAGATTAGTTATCTGTTAATATGTTAATAATCGCCTGGAACTGACTCATAGGCTAATGGGTTGTAGAGAGAGAGTCCTCATTATGCTAATTAGCCCCACCTGGGTTGTACAGCAACTTCTGGCGTTTTTAATGAATGGTAATTTTATGTCATTAGCCTCAGGTTTGGTGCATTATGAATGGCAGGTGTGTGTGTGTGTGTGTGTGTGTGTGTGTGTGTATCTGTGTGTGTGTGTGTGTGTATGTGTGTGTGTGTGTGTGTATCTGTGTGTGTGTGTGTGAGTGTATCTGTGTGTGTGTGTGTGAGTGTATCTCTGTGTGTGTGAGTGTATGTGTATGTGTGTGTGTGTATGAGGCCATTCTTCGGTTCTTCCTGACGCCACCTCGTTCAGGTGACAGAGGTAATTACATATGATAAAACAAACAGCTGATCTCACGTGAGTGTATCCATGCAATAACTGAATTATTTACTTATTCATAAATGCAAAGTGTTATATACTTGTTGTTTTATATCGTAGTATTTTTAACTATTTTCTTATCTAATGATTTGCTCAGTGTATGTCTTTATCTTTTCCTCTTCATCAATCTATGAAGAACTAGAAACATTATTATGACAGTTTTTTTCTGTTAAAAAAGAAAACATTTCCAGAATATTGTAATTATCATGGTGCCAGCCATATAGGAAGGGGGGGGGGGTGCCCTGTACCAGTAATCTGTCCAATAATTTGGTTTTGGAAGATAATCCAGGTCACGAGGTCACCACATGTGCGCTTACATACATAAACAAAAACATAAAAGTTGATCCCTTGGCTTAGGTTAGGTTAGGCTAGGTTAGGTTCTGCCAGGCTTGGCTAGGTTAGGTTGGGTTATGCCAGGCTTGGCTAGGTTAGGTTAGGTTCTGCCAGGCTTGGCTAGGTTAGGTTAGGTTCTGCCAGGCTTGGCTAGGTTAGGTTAGGTTCTGCCAGGCTTGGCTAGGTTAGGTTAGGTTCTGCCAGGCTTGGCTAGGTTAGGTTAGGTTCTGCCAGGCTTGGCTAGGTTAGGTTAGGTAAGTCGGGAATGGTACGAGTGTAAGTCGTGGACAAGATGAAGTCTTATCCCACACAGAGTGATCGTGTGGGACTATTTGATCGATAGGAAACTCCGTCTCTGGCTGTGTCCAGCAGCTGGGTAAGGTAGAGTTCTTGTGATAAGAAAAAATAAAGATATATCTATAAGATATACGAAATATATGTTTCATGTTATAGTGAGACGTGTTTGACAATGTTATTTTCCTTGAAAACATTGAATACGATACTTGAAGTTAATCACAGTGTAGGAAATCTTGGATTTTGGATTTAACGCAGACGATTTTCTCAGTCCACTTCAGCTGAGCAGTTCCAAGAAAAGCAATTTGGTGTTCGCATCAATTTCGTGGGTGAGTTTTACATCTTGATGTTTGGAGTCCAGATGAAGCCAAGGCTCGTGTGTGGGTGTGTTGGGTCGGCCCAGCCAGGGATGTTGGATGTTGGTCTGTGGTGCACACATTATCCTCAGCAGACAATGTGAGGAACATTTGAAGAATAATGTGATGATCAATTCAATGAATAATGTGATGATCAAGAGAAACAGAAAAGATAATGAAAAACAGAAGACAGACAGACGGACATTGAGACAGACAGGCAAACTATGGGATAAGAAAAAATATAGATACTGTCTTACATACATACAGATAGATTGATAACAAGAAAGATAGATAACAGATAGACTAATAACAGGATAGATAGGGATAGACATACAGCTGAAAGTCAAAGGAAGGGCAACATGGAGGAGACGCCTGGACAACTTACGAGAATATTGACCAAAATAACACATGGAAAAAACGGGGAGCAGCAGCCACAACATCACAACACAGAGAAGTTGTGGTTGTAGATGAGAGCTGATGCCAGGGAAATTGATGAGAGGAAAACTTTTACTTCCACTGTGGTGACAATATAATGAGGAGGAGCCAGCAGGAGATGTGTGTGTACTACTGTACACACACCAGCACGTATCATACTATTACCCCGGGACATGTGGAACACCTGCTCATGAGAAACATTACTACGACACCTGTACAACACCTGTACAACACCTGTACGACACCTGCAAGTGTTGGGAGTAAATAGTTATGTTCATCAGGTGGACATTAGTACAGGGTTGAACTGTGGTGTTTGGAAATCTGAAGAGAACGAAACTAATGACTCATGGCCTTACCCAGATTATTGCTGGCCATCTCTGACACGACGCACAGGTCCGAAGTGAGGCAGGATATGAGCAGTGGGTGATACATGAGCAGTGGGTGATACATGAGCAGTGGGTGATATATGAGCAATGGGTGATATATGAGCAGTGAGAGATATATGAGCAGTGAGTGATACATGAGCAGTGAAAGAGAACGAGGAGTAGAGGTTGCCTGACTGAACACCCAGCCTCCGTCCTGGTGGATGACATCAACCAGAGGCCAGGAGGCGGCAGTCAACACGGGAGGCGAGGAGGCTGAAGCGATGGTGGCTCGTGTGAGATGACTGGAGTCCCACAATGGCCAGAAGGATCCGGGCCGATCCTGTAGACAGGTGTGGCCTTAGGCGGAGAAGGAAACAGGATTTCTGAGGATTTAATTTCTTGGACGCTTCAGTTACTGGGCTGCCGAGTGCCTGGAATCCTTGTCTCCAAGGCTTCCTGCATGTGTGGCCTCCTGCATGTGTGGCCTCCTGCATGTGTGGCCTCCTACGTAGTGACCTCATGAACAAAACTGCGTTCGCCCTCCTGGTACTTCGACTTCCTAAACCCACGACACTGAACCTTGACCTCCTGAACCCTTGACTACCTGAACCTTGACCTCCTGCACGCTCGACCTCCTCTGCTCTGCTGCTTCATTCAAATCTTGAACTGTGACACGCTTGACCTCATCACCAGATGACCTCCTCAAACCCTCATCTTGCGATCCTTTTTTTCCCCTTGACCCCTGAGCTCTGGCACTCATGGTGTTCTGATTCGCTTAAGCCCCTGATACCACGAAATTCTGGGTTCCTTTCCTCTCAAACTCCTAACATCTTGATATCTTCAAGATCTTCACAATTTGAACTCTTGATATCTTTACTTCATGAACCTCTGAAAACCTGATACCTTAAGCTCCAGACATCACAAGCCCCCCAGCTTTTACCTTGGTTGGTTCCCCCTCCCCGAGATCTTGGTTTACGAAACTCTTGTTATCTTAGGTCCTGTGACACTCGAACCCTTCTGTGAGAGCCAGAAGTCTCCTGGCCCAGGGGCATAGCGGGGTGCGACAGCCCTCCCGCGCACCATCCTGGCCCAGCGGCAGGGATCGTGGCGGGGTGCGAAAGCCCTTCTCCGTACCATCTTGGCCCAAGGGAAAGGGGTCGTGGTGGGGTGCGACAGCCCTCCCGCGCACCATCCTGGCCCAGCGGCAGGGATCGTGGCGGGGTGCGACAGCCCTCCCCCGCACCATCCTGGCCCAGGGGCATGGTGGGGTGCGACAGCCCTCCCCCGCACCATCCTGGCCCAGGGCATGGCGGGGTGCGACAGCCCTCCCCCGCACCATCCTGGCCCAGGGCATGGCGGGGTGCGACAGCCCTCCCACGCACCATCCTGGCCCAGGGGCATGGCGGGGTGCGACAGCCCTCCCACGCACCATCCTGGCCCAGGGGCATGGCGGGGTGCGACAGCCCTCCCACGCACCATCCTGGCCCAGGGGCATGGCGGGGTGCGACAGCCCTCCCCCGCACCATCCTGGCCCAGGGCATGGCGGGGTGCGACAGCCCTCCCACGCACCATCCTGGCCCAGGGGCATAGCGGGGTGCGACAGCCCTCCCACGCACCATCCTGGCCCAGGGGCATGGTGGGGTGCGACAGCCCTCCCACGGACCATCCTGGCCACCCACGGTAAGGAGGGTCATCAATCATGCAACTTTACAGTCTTCAGGAAGTGACCCGTCGTGTCTTGCGTATCTGGACAGTGTCACCTTCGGTCCCTAACTGCCTTTTTGGACGGGTTGGTAACTAAACTACTCGGCTGACTTGCAGATATGATCAACAATACATCTTTCGACCAAAAGGTAGAAAGACAGAAGTATACAGCCAGAGACGGATACGTTAATACATCACACAGCTCAGATGCCAAGAACTATCCGTATCTATCGTGGGTAACGAAACATACACACAGATATCTATCATACGATTCACTGTTGGTGTCAGGGTTAGCCACTGGTCCCGTTGTATGCAAGACAGCCTCATATCTGAGCCACCCAAGCCAAGGTAACATATCTCCCCCACTGGACAATCACCTCAAACCCTTCAGCAACCATCATGGTAATGGAGGATGGCGGGTCTGGGGTCGGGTCGGGGCGCTGCAGAGAGCCAGGTTACACAGCTGAAAAGACCGAGGAGGAGGCGACACATTAACCTCGGGAAGGGAAGGGTTTCCATCACGGATCCTGAGGTCAGGCGCTGACCTGACCTCCACTGACATGACCGGACGACGAGAGAGAGAGAGAGAGAGAGAGAGAGAGAGAGAGAGAGAGAGAGAGAGAGAGAGAGAGAGTGATAACTCGCTCTCTGATTCAGCAAGTACCCGCACTGCTGACTATACCTCGCCCAGACAAGTAACAGTGTTGGACGTTGTTGTGGCGGGGAGCCAAGCGTGAGGCCAGCTTCCTGCTCTAGTGTGAAGCCAACTTCCTTTTCTAGCGTGAGGCCAACTTCCTCCTCTAGTGTGAGGCCAACTTCCTGCTCTAGTTTGGCCAACTTCCTGCTCTAGTGTGAGGCCAACTTCCTGTTCTAGCGTGAGGCCAACTTCCTGTTCTAGCGTGAGGCCAACTTCCTGCTCTAGTTTGGCCAACTTCCTGCTCTACTGTGAGGCCAACTTTTCTCTCTTAACGTAGAGCAAATTTTTGCTACAAGACAGACGCCATCATGCAGTGGATACGATCCGACCTGACCCGCATCATCCACATGACCTGACCTGCATCATCCAGTGGATGTGATCCGACCCAAACTGCCCTTAACATAATAAACTTTCCTGTAAACATATCAAGACATTTCGATTTTCATCTTTCCCGAGGAAGTGACCGTGCTGTACTGTGTGTGTTGACTGAGCCAACTGTGTTGTCTGGTCTTGTGTAGAGACATCCTCAACTGGCCTTGTTCCATGTCGGGTGTTGATGGTGCGTCTGATGATGGCTGTATGTGTTGACGTCTTCGTCGTAGATAAACAAATGACGTCGAAATTGTCTTGTGCATTATTGTTTATTATACGCCTGACCTCTTAATTGGGATTCTGTACCATCAAGGCTGCGCTCCAAACGGGAGCAAGGTCAGGTGGACTCCCTTGGGTGACAAGGCTGTTGACGACAATGAATTCTCTTCAGTCCACTGACGATGATACAGTCTGGCCTAAGAGGGACCTCCTCCTCGCAGTGAAAAGGCTAACAGGTTGAGTCCGGTAACACCTACATACATGTGTATATATTCACAGTGTGGAGACACATACAGATCAAACCACTGGAGAAATGAAAGTGAAACTAAAAGATCTTTCATATATATATATATATATATATATATATATATATATATATATATATATATATATATATATATATATATATATATATATTTATATATATATATATATATATATATATATATATATATATATATATATATATATATATACTTTGTCGCTGTCTCCCGCGTTAGTGAGGTAGCGCAAGGAAACAGACGAAAGAATGGCCCAACACACCCACACACGCGCGCATATACATACACGTCCACTCACGCACATATACATTTCAACGTATACATATATATACATACACAAACATATACATATATACACATGTACATAATTCATACTTGCTGCCTTCATTCATTCACGTCGCCATTCCGCCACACATGAAATGACAACCCCCTCCCCCCGCATGCGCGCGACGTAGCGCTAAGAAAGACAACAAAGGCCACATTCGCTCACACTCAGTCTTTAGCTGCCATGTATAATGCATCGAAACCACAGCTCCCTTTCCACATCCAGGCCCCACACAACTTTCCATGGTTTACCCCAGACGTTTCACATGCCCTGGTTCAATCCATTGACAGCACGTCGATCCCTGGTATACCACATCGTTCCAGTTCACTCTATTCCTTGCACGCCTTTCACCCTCCTGCATGTTCAGGCCCTGATCGCTCAAAATCTTTTTCACTCCATCTTTCCACCTCCAATTTGGTTGTCCACTTCTCCTCGTTCCCTCCACCTCTGACACATATATCCTCTTTGTCAATCTTTCCTCACTCATTCTTTCCATGTGACCAAGCCATTTCAAAACACCCTCTTCTGCTCTCTCAACCACACTCTTTTTAGTACCACACATCTCTCTTACCCTATTATCACTTACTCGATCAAACCACCTCACACCACATGTTGTCCTCAAACATCTCATTTCCAGCACATCCACCCTCCTCCGCCCAACTCTATCCATAGCCCACGCCTCGCAACCATACAACATTGCTGGAACCACTATTCCTTCAAACATAACCATTTTTGCTTTCCAAGACAACGTTCTCGCCTTCCACACATTTTTCAACACTCCAAGAACTTTCGCCCCTTCCCCCACCCTGTGACTCACTTCCACTTCCATATATAAATATTTCTATGAGTCCACGGGGAAGATGAAACACGATAAGTTCTCAAGTGCACTTTCGTGTACTAATCACATCATCAGGGGAGACACAAGAGAGAAACATAACAGTCAGTTGATATACATCGAAGAGACGAAGCTACGACGCCATTTGGTACATATATGAAAGATCTTGTAGCTCCACTTTATATATATATATATATATATATATATATATATATATATATATATATATATATATATATATATATATATATATATATATATTGTAGAGAAAAGATATTGGCAATAGATATTTGAGAGAGGGAGAGGCAGACGATTGTGGTACTGTAGTGTCGTAATAACATCTGGGGAAGACGTGTGTGACCCACAACGATATTGGCAAGTGGCAGAGCGTCAGCTGCTGGCCAACCCTTCCCTCACCACCCACACACCCACACACACCACACACACACACCCACCCACACCACACACACCTACACACCCACCCACACCACACACACACACCCACACACACACATACACACCACACACACACATCCACACCCACACACACACACACACACACACACACATCCACATCCACGCACCCACCCACACCGCACACACACACACCCACACACACACACACACCACACCCACACACACCCCCACACACCCACACCACACACCCATCCACCCACACCACACACCTACACACCCACTCTTCTTGGCCCGTCCGTCTGGCCAGTCTTGGCCAACTCGTCTGGTCAGTTACACTGAAGATCAAAGTACAGAACCAGACAGGATGGAGGGAAGGGCGGAGACTCCTCAATAGACATGTCTTTGTAGTGTACCCACACACACACACACACACACACACACCATACTAACACATAACATCGCTTCGTATTCTACATATTTACCACAGTGATCAACGCTAATTTGAAGTTTCTTGATTCATCGTTCTTCAGCTCAGGTCACGACCTAATCCCAGGTCACGACCTAATTCCAGGTCACGACCTAATGCCAGGTCATGGGCTAATCCCAGGTCACGGCCCAATTCCAGGTCACACTGCACGACACATCCTTCATCCCAGATCAGACATTAGGCCACAGCCACATCCTGGGTCACACCCCAGGTCACAGCATCACCCTCTAAAGGCAGCAGCAATGTCTTGTGGAATTTGTTAATAATCCTTATGTCTTGATTCCTGTGTGTGTGTGCGTGTGTGTGTGTGTGTGTGTGTGTGTGTGTGTGTGTGTGTGTGTATTGCGGTAATTGTACCGGTCCTTCCACAAAAATGTTGTAAAAAATCTACTTTTTCTCACTGTTGTTGTTGTTTTTGTTGTTGTTACTAAAGAACCACAGTAGATGTGGTCTGGCCCCGAGGGTGAGCAGGTCGAGCCACAACCCATCATGGTGGAAGAAAATGTGGTTAAGCAACACACAGAGCATGGCATGAGGGGAGCCAGCCATCTTGTTATACAGGAAAATAAGATATCGAGTTATAATGGTACAGTTACTGAAGCCTTGGAGGGAGGCTGTGGTCCTTGGAGGGAGGCTGTGGTCCTTGGAGGGAGGCTGAGGTCCTTGGAGGGAGGCTGAGGTCCTTGGAGGGAGGCTGTGGTCCTTGAAGGGAGGCTGTGGTCCTTGGAGGGAGGTTGAGATCCTGCAGAAGGAGTAACTTTGCCTCAGACTTCCCCTGCCTGACATATGACCTTGACCCACCATACCAGGTAATGGTCCCTGCCAACCATCCCTCATTCCCCCCTGCCACCCTGACAGAGGTCACAGGGTCATAACACGATCATGTAAGCACAGGAAGACATGTCCCTCAGGTGTGTGTGTGTGTGTGTGTGTGTGTGTATGTCATGGAAGCAGACAATGCTACATCGTCTTCGCTCAAGCCACCGGCCCAGTCGTCAGGTCTCCCCGGCTTCCGTTTTCCGTATTCTTTCCTCGGTAAATTACTGCCTGTTTACATGGTCGACTGCGGCGGCATCCTCCAGTGGACGGTCGCCCCTGTGGGCCCCATGATCGTGTTCTGTTGGCAACATTTGGTTAGAAATGGGCCCGTTACTGTATCATGATCATACATGACTGTATCATGATCATACATGACTGTATCATGATCATACATGACTGTATCATGATCATACATGACTGTATCATGATCATACATGACTGTATCATGATCATACATGACTGTATCATGATCATACATGACTGTATCATGATCATACATGACTGTATCATGATCATACATGACTGTATCATGATCATACATGACTGTATCATGATCATACATGACTGTATCATGATCATACATGACTGTATCATGATCATACATGACTGTATCATGATCATACATGACTGTATCATGATCATACATGACTGTATCATGATCATACATGACTGTATCATGATCATACATGACTGTATCATGATCATACATGACTGTATCATGATCATACATATGTATGCCTTCCTGACCGTTCCTCCACACCTCCAGCACCTCCAGCCCAACTACCTCCCCTCCTCCATGATGCCACGCCCCTTCACTGGCCGCTCGTATTGTGACGAAGGTTACACATCAAAATGATGGACAGATTCCCAGTCTATTGTCTATCCATCTATCGTAATGTCTCGTCTCCCACAGCCCTGGGAAGAAGGGTCCAGCCAGAGTAACCTCTCCCCCCCCCCATAACACTGGGGGGAGGGTTGTTACTCGCTTATGTTAATCACTTCCTGCTTGTCAACCTTGTATGCAAATCAGGCTCGGCCATGCTATTAGGGGTTGGATGTGTCGGCCAGTCTGTATGATGGTCTGTCTGTGTAGCGGCCTCTGTCTGTGGAGGGTTAATATGTCTCTCAGTAAGGTATGCTGTTCACTGATGTGTGTGTCTGTGGTCGTCTGTCTGTGTATGCAGTGCTGTTCCTGTCTGTGTCATGCTAGAGCTATCTGCCTCGTAGTCTGGAGTACGTCTGTCTGTATGATCATTTTGTCAGTGTGGTCGTATGTCTGTTACATTCCTATCCATCAAACGCCTCTCTGTCTGTGTAGGGAGATGACCATGTCTCTGATCGTCTGCCTGTCTGTCTGTGCAGTGTTGGTATGTGATAACCTGTCTGTCAGCGTGGTGGTCTCTCTGTCTGTGTAGTGGTCCGCCTGTGTCTGTCGCGATATCTGTCTGTCATTCTGCTTTCCGGGATTTTATTTTACAGTTATGTTAGCTGAAATGGCACGTAGAGCTGAGGCCGTAATCGAGGCCATCCCATTAACAGCAATATATATATATATATATATATATATATATATATATATATATATATATATATATATATATATATATATAGTGTGTGTGTGTGTGTGTGTGTGTGTGTGTGTGTTAATGTGCTGAGAGGTGTAACTGGAGGGATGTCTGATCATTATCTTGTGGAGGCTATGGTGAAGATTTGTATGGGTTTTCAGAAAAGAAGAGTGAATGTTGGGGTGAAGAGGGTGGTGAGAGTAAGTGAGCTTGGGAAGGAGACTTGTGTGAGGAAGTACCAGGAGAGACTGAGTACAGAATGGAAAAAGGTGAGAACAATGGAAGTAAGGGGAGTGGGGGAGGAATGGGATGTATTTAGGGAAGCAGTGATGGATTGCGCAAAAGATGCTTGTGGCATGAGAAGAGTGGGAGGTGGGTTGATTAGAAAGGGTAGTGAGTGGTAGGATAAAGAAGTAAGATTATTAGTGAAAGAGAAGAGAGAGGCATTTGGACGATTTTTGCAGGGAAAAAATGCAATTGAGTGGGAGATGTATAAAAGAAAGACAGGAGGTCAAGAGAAAGGTAAAAGAGGTGATAAAGAGGGCAAATGAGAGTTAGGGTGAGAGAGTATCATTAAATTTTAGGGAGAATAAAAAGATGTTCTGGAAGGAGGTAAATAAAGTGCGTAAGACAAGGGAGCAAATGGGAACTTCAGTGAGGGGCGCAAATGGGGAGGTGATAACGAGTAGTGGTGATGTGAGAAGGAGATGGAGTGAGTATTTTGAAGGTTTGTTGAATGTGTTTGATGATAGAGTGGCAGATATAGGGTGTTTTGGTCGAGGTGGTGTGCAAAGTGAGAGGGTTAGGGAAAATGATTTGGTAAACAGAGAAGAGGTAGTAAAAGCTTTGCGGAAGATGAAAGTCGGCAAGGCAGCAGGTTTGGATGGTATTGCAGTGGAATTTTGCGCAAGCCATCACTTCTTCCCTAAATACATCCCATTCCTCCCCCACTCCCCTTACGTCCTTTGTTCTCACCTTTTTCCATTCTGTACTCAGTCTCTCCTGGTACTTCCTCACACTAGTCTCCTTCCCAAGCTCACTTACTTTCACCACTCTCTTCACCCCAACATTCTCTCTTCTTTTCTGAAAACCTTTACAAATCTTCACCTTCGCCTCCACAAGATAATGATCAGACATCCCTCCAGTTGCACCTCTGAGCACATTAACATCCAAAAGTTTCTCTTTCGCGCGCCTATAAATTAACAAGTAATCCAATAACGCTCTCTGGCCATCTCTCCTACTTACATACGTATACTTATGTATATATCTCTTTTTAGACCAGGTATTCCTAATCACCAGTCCGTTTTTCAGCATATAAATCTACAAGCTCTTCACCATTTCCATTTACAACACTGAACACCCCATGTACACCACTTATTCCCTCAACTGCCACACTACTCACCTTTGAATTCAAATTACCCATCACTATAACCCGGTCTCGTGCATCAAAACCACTAACACACTCATTCAGCTGCTCCCAAAACACTTGCCTCTCCTGATTTTTCTTCTCATGCCCAGGTGCATATGCACTAATAATCACCCATCTCTCTCCGTCAACTTTCAGTTTTACCCATATCAATCTAGATTTTACTTTCTTACACTCTATCACATACTCCCACCACTCCTGTTTCAGTAGCAGTGGTACTCCTTCCCTTGCTCTTGTCCTCTCACTAACCCCTGACTTTACTCCCAAGACATTCCCAAACCACTCTTCACCTTTACCCTTGAGCTTCGTTTCACTCAGAGCCAAAACATCCAGGTTCCTTTCCTCAAACATACTATCTATCTCTCCTTTTTTCTCATCTTGGTTACATCCACACACATTTAGACACTCCAGTCTGAGCCTTCGAGGAGGATGAGCACTCCCCGCGTGACTCCTTCTTCTGTTTTCCCTTTTAGAAAATTAAGATACAAGGAGGGGAGGTTTTCCAGCCCCCGCTCCCGTCCCCTTTAGTCGCATTCTACGACACATGAGGAATGCGTGGGAAGTATTCTTTCTCCCCTATCCCCAGGGATATATATATATATATATATATATATATATATATATATATATATATATATATATATATATATATATATATATATATATATTTCTTTTTCATACTATTCTCCATCTCCCGCGTTAGCGAGGTAGCATTAAGAACAGAGGACTGGGCCTTTGGGGGAAATCCTCACTAGGCCCCCTTCCCTGTTCCTTCTTTTCGAAAATCTAAAACGAGCGGAGAGGATTTCCAGCCTCCCACTCGCTCTCCTTTTAGTCGCCTTCTGCGACACGCAGGGAATACGTGGGAAGTATTCTTTCTCTCCTATCCCCTAAGATGATTTATATATATATATATATATATATATATATATATATATATATATATATATATATATATATATATATATATATATGCTGTAGTCTAAGCCTGGTACCCATTTTACCGACCAATCTGTAAGGGTGGATGAACAACTGGGTTGACTATGGACCGATCACCGCAACCAGGATTCGAACTCATGTGTTCGACCGTGGTACGGCCCGCGCATGCGTGTCACTACTACATCACGGAGGCACATATACAAAGACTGTTGATGTCAGACTTCGAATTATAGGTCGAGAACATTACTGGAACAGCACAATGACTCCAGAACAAAGCATTCTCAATCAAGCGACGTAACACAATCTAATTTTTCAGTGAAAACTTAATTTCGGGATTTTTTCCTTACTCCGACCCCACGAAAAATTATCCTTTTTCGATATTTGAATCTGTTTACCGCGAAAGGTTAAGAGTTAACATAGCTTTTATGATGACTATTTGTGTGTTGTGGTGACAGAGTTGTGCACTTGTGGTGCCCCGTCTATTTGCCATGTATATATGTACATTGTCTTAGCCTTATGTATACAGACACATTTATATGCAGACCTCAGCTGACGCCTGGAAACCATTCACCGACCAGCCCCCAAAGGGGAGGATGAACACCTGGGTCGGTTATGGGCTGACTGCCCTGTCTGAGACTCGAAAATGGATCCGTTTGACGGTTGGGTCGCAATGTTAACCACTGCACTACCAAGTGCATGTGTGTTTGTCCCTCCACACCACACCACGGCCAGTCCCCGCTACACAACAGCCAGTCCCCGCCACACAACAGCCAGTCCCCGCCACACGACTGCCGAAGACCTACATTATTTGCGCCTCGTTAATCACAATGACAATATGCAGGTTATTGTCTCTGTGTTATCCGTGTGGCTGGCTTGTAACTCTGCCCTCATTAATCTGTGTTACTGATACCATCTTCCACTATCACAGACATCCTGGAAAGGACCCAGCGGTCTGTTGTTGCTTTATATATATATATATATATATATATATATATATATATATATATATATATATATATATATATATGAAAAACGCAGGTGATGGGGAGTTGGATGGTGCCTGGGACCAGGTATTCGTCATGCAGCGATCGGAACCCCTTGTCCTCCCCTCCTGTACTGACACAGATCCTCGACCTGGGTCTCCAGGCCACCGCTCCAGCATTCACCGTCTCACGTCTCACCGTCTATGTCCAGCACCATCTGTCTACATTCACACCCGAGCCTCCCTCTGTCACCCAGCTGGTCAAGGCTGCCTCTTCTCTTCACTACCACATACTCGAATCCATCTTTAATCTTTACCACGGCCGCAGTTCCAGGGACGTCTTGTGTTCCAGGGACGTCTCGTGTTCCAGGGACGTCTTGTGTTCCAGGGACGTCTTGTGTTCCAGGGTTATCTTGTGTTCCAGGGACGTCTTGTGTTCCAGGGACGTCTCGTGTTCTAGGGTTATCTTGTGTTCCAGGGACGTCTTGTGTTCCAGGGTTATCTTGTGTTCCAGGGACGTCTTGTGTTCCAGGGTTATCTTGTGTTCCCGGGACGTCTCGTTTTCCAGGTTCGCCTTGTTTTCCAGGGTCACCTTGTGTTCCAGGAGCAGTACAAAAGCAACCCCCCCCCCTCCCCCCCACCCTCTTGTATATCCAGTCTTCCAACTTCTACACAACACAACATAAACTTTCTCCACGCCCACTTTTAAAACTTTCTAAAACCTTCCTTTTGTGTTTCTTATATTTTCCTTCCACTTCCTCCATATATGTGTAATTCTCGCCTCACCTGACGACCTGCCACGTGACGACCTGCCACGTGATCATCAGTTCCTTCGCCGGTGGCTCGTGCATTACATGCCCCATGCTCATCCTGTGAGCGGTAGCGCAAAAGGATTACAAAGGTCACGTCAGACCCCAGTAGCCAGATAATCATTAAATTCTCACAAAGTTGGTTCATCACATGGGCTTACAGGCTTCCATGCAGTCAACTGCACTAAGTCGATCGACCAAATGCGAAAAGTAGATGCAATTGTAGACTTTCCGGTTAACATGTAATCAAGAGTGATGTGTGAGACTATGTCTTGCATGATTCGTGTGCACTATCCCTAAAATGCTCTGTTCTCTCTCAGTTTCAAACGCATCGTTGTGTGTCCACACCTCTGGCCACAACCTTTCCAGTTCATATGATCATCATCTTCCCTACACAACAGAACACCAATACGACACACGTCGTGAGATGTAGCTAGGTTCCTCTACACTGGGAATTTCAAGGTACACCTCAGAGAACGTTGGTCGTCGTCAAACTTCCTCTCATGAACAGAGAAGAAGTCGACTTGAGTTCCTCATCTCCTGTATATCTTCCTGGTTCTTCACCAGATGCATCTGTCGCACATCCTGTCCTTCTCTATCTCCAAAAGTCGACCAACTTGGACTTATCTAACTGATAAAGACGCTGCTTCTCGGTACTCTACCTTCCTCGAACTCTACTGTGGATAACTGTACATCCCATACCCACACACACACACACACACACACACACACACACACACACTCCCTCTCCCCCACGTTCGTTGAATAAAGTGCTCAGGGTTGTGCCAGGTGGAGAAGGTGTATGGTTTTACCAGCACGAGTCTGGGAGAAATGTTCCTCTGGCCCACAACCGATCATTGCTCACTTATCTGCCTTTGTATAACAACCCACAATACAACATCAGGATAGCACAGGTCTTCCTGCAGCTCTCCCGCAAGAACGGAGACTGTTCTAACTTTTCTATCTCCCAGTCACTCTCACTTCCACCCTTCCCTAGACAAACACCTAGAGATCTAGAGAGACAACTAGACACCTAGACATGCACCTAGACACGTAGACAAACACTTAGATACCTACACGGACACCTAGACACCTAGACAAACACCTAGACACCTTGACAAACTTCGAGGTTGGCCTGATACATCATTGGTGTAATTCAACCTGAGTAAATGTAATGAGGATGAGAGACGGTGAAACCAAGCCATGATGTGAGCATCATCTGGTAAACTGCAGGAACGTGTACGTGAGAGAACAGCACAGTGATCAACGCTGGACCTGGCCCGTTGCCAGAGCTCCACCTCTGGAAAACTGCAGAGAAGACAAAGTCTCAGTTGACAGATATCACAATTGTATACAAGTACGTGGGTGGTAAGGAAACACTCAGCAAACTAGTCACATACCACTCGCTTCTTAAGTTTGGTCACGAAACTTAATGAAACACAAAGAACTTTATGAAAAGGTTCAGAGAAGGTAAGAGACTGCCACAAAACTAAGAGAACTGAGTTACAATGATACTACAAATGATGGGGTCCCACGAGTGTGCAACTTCCTCCCCGTACACTACAAATGATGGGGTCCCACGAGTGTGCAACTCTCTCCCCGTACAGCACAGATGAGTAATCCCATAGAAGGCTAACCAGTACTGGTGGAGACTGAGATTCGTCCCTCGTCAACATAACCCTCCTTCCCACGTACTGTGACTTGGAATTAGGCTTCCGATGACCTGTGGTGAGGAGATTATGTCTTGGTGCTCAGAGTGGACCATGACCTACACCAGCGGCTTCACCAAGAGCCCTCATGGTCACCAGGAGAGGCGGGATCTCCCCACTGATGACCACCACTTGTCAACATCTGTTGACATACCAAACCTCAGTTAATTTACCTCACAAAATGGAGCAACTGCCACAGTTTCATTCAGCTGCCTCCACCTATCAAGAGACACCCCCCACCACCCACCTACTCTTCCCCCAACACTCAGCGAACACTTCACTACCGGCAGAATAGCTGGTGTCTGTTGACAAAATGTATATTGTGCCGACACTGTGGCAGGACGCCAACGAGGGATGCACACTTCGTCAACAACAAAGGAATTGTTTTACTGTTGTGTGTTGGTGTTGTGTGTGTACCTGTGTGGATATGGCTATTCACGTCCTGGAGGTGTACATGTGCAGGACAGGTGTGTATGTGGGTGTGTGTGTGCTCCTGGCTGACATATCTGTCTATGGTGGTAATTTCTTAAGGCTCTATAGTGAGTCATGTTCGATTGCGAGGCGCCACACGAATTTGTGGTTGATTCATTATTTTTGTTCCTCGCTGCAGTTGTGTGTGCGTGTGTAATCATGTATTTGTACTGTAGCGGAAGGAGTTCTGTGTTCGTGGGGCCCCATCTCTATTATTGTCCTGGGAGTGAGCTCTGAAGCCGTGCGACCCCATCACTTCAACATCCTTTACCATCATACAACTTCTCAAACCTCCGTATGTTGTCCACATTCACACCTTCATTGCTAACTCTGCTCCATTCTTCCACTACATTATCATAAGGAAAATACTTCATGACATCGTCTCTAAAACGTTCTTTGCTTATGTTATGGCATCTGCCTATTCTATGTTATGCTCTCTTGTTGTTCTATGTTATGTCACTTGGTTGTTCTATCTTGCATCTTAGGAAGAACTGTTCAGTTGACATCATTTAACTCATTCAGAAACGTAAAGAGTGTGATCAACTCAACCATTACTCTTCCCTCTTCCATGGTGGGCAAACTTATAGCTTCGTACCCTTCCCTGTAATTCAGCTCTCGTGATTCTGGTAGCACCGTTGTTGCCTTCCACTGGAACTCTTTTTCAAGTCTTTTGTGCTTCTCTAAGTGGTGTGACCAAACTTGAGAAATATTCTCCAGTTTCGGTGCAACATACGATGTGAGCACCTTGCTAAATGTCTAGTTATCAACAAACTTAAAGAAACGTTCTTATATTTGCCAGCAGACAGTTGGTCTCCTTAACTGTCCCCTAAGTTGTGGCTCTCGCAACAGGTTAGGGACAATGTCTGTCTTACTCACAGATTCCTGTAACTTATTTCCCTCTAGATGATATTCGTATCGAAGCTCCTATCATATGTGTTTAATCCTCTTCATGAGCCTCGTACCAGAGCAACCCAGGAGTCCGTCAAGATCCTCTTGTAAGCTGACGCAATCCTCCTCACCCATAAAGTCCCTCATGACCTTAGCATGTTATCCCTAAGATCAAACATTGCAATGGTTTCAGGACAGACGACAGGCACGCCACACGGTGCGTGCGTGCGTGCGTATCTATGTTTCTAGAAAAAGTAAATACCAAAAAGAAGCAACAAAAACAATAAACTGTATTTCCTTCATAGGGAAGGAGACACAATACATGAATAACTCAGTAATCAGGTCTTTCTCTCACTAAGGTCGGCCACGTTCTCATCCGTAAGTGGCGTTCACGAGGAAGAGTTAATTAAGCCACAACGAGGAGTTCAAATTTATTCTCCCGCTGTGAAGTTATGAAACAACTTGACCCACTACCATCCATCTCCAGGCCACTACGCTGCTATGGAAATGAGCTGGAATAAATCATGTATTCAAATGTTTTTATTTGACTTATATAAACAAACTTTGTTTTGTATCTGAGTTTTCTTAGCATTGAGCACATGAGGAAGTCTTGTGACAGCCGTCCTAATGTGGCGCAGGTCCAAAAGTGGTCTAATTTTGCGATGAATGATAATGTTTTCTTTTGTACGTGGGAAATACACTGTGATTTCTCCTCTTTCACTTTATAGTCCTTCCTAAAGACTCAACCTCCTTTGACCTAACCCGTAAAGGTCGGCTGAAAGGCCAGTAATGTTGATGATATAGTGAGCAGAGGGACGTGCAGGGAAGACGAGAGAGTGTAGTGAAGATGGGTTTATCGCCGAGGATGAAGTTAAGATACCTTTGGCGAGGGTGAGGTGAATCTCAGGTTTGTGTAGCAGGGTGTAGTGAAGATAGGTTTAGCGGGGTCTCAGAGTGTGGACACACAAACACATTGCCTTCGTTTACAACTGCTGGATTTTGCAGTTTTAAGTTTTACGAAGAAAGTAAACTCCAACTCCTGGCGTCAGTGTCAGAACGAACAGAGTGGAGCATAACAAGCGTCAGGGGACAAATGGCCTTCTGAACTTCCTCTATTGTATAGTCAAGTGTTCAGTTATTGATTCAAGTGCATTACTCTCCTGGTAAAAACTCCTCACTACGGTTGCTAGATTTCCATATTCCTTTACGTCTCTTAACACCTTCCAGTAAGCATCTCTGTAAACCCTGTCATAAGCTTCCTTTAGATACACAAATTGTAGTCGCAGGTTACTCTGTCTCTCCAGGCATGTCTCGTACAACTTCTTCCAGGCAAACAACAGGTCCTTATGTCCTGTGTCTCCCCTGAAGCCACACTGTTCCTCCCCAGTCAGATGTTCTGTGCATGACGCCACCTCCTCAACCAACACCCTCCCTCTCACCCTCCACGTATACTCAACACTGACCATGCACTCCGCGAGCCCTCAGGCACCTCACCCTGGGTCATGCATACGTCGAACATCCTGACTAACCAATCATCCTCCTGAGAAACTCCAATGTAACCACATCCACCCCGACGCTTTACCATATCCCATCTCACGCAAGGTTTTCACTACCTCCTCTCTTTTCACCATCCCACTGGCCATGCCTCTCTTGTCCCGCGTGCCACGTCATCCCAGACTTGCCTCGTCCACCACCCTGTGATCTAACACATTCACTTGACCTCCATAATACTTCATCATTTCACGTCATTTTCTCTAACTCCTCCATCCGCTTCCCTCACTGTCACCTACATGTGTCGTGTTGTTCACAGTTGACCTTTTTCCAGCAACATTTTATCGTTTTCTGACGTTCTTCAGCACACGCTCTTTCCTCCATCCTTCATTAACCGTCTTTTTCCAGCCCTCGTGACTTTCCGTGGCCTCCTGCCGCTGGCGAAATAATAAGGTTCAGAGAGCGTGTTGTTGTTGTTGTTGTTGTTGTTGTTGTTGTTGGGTGGAGTACAACTCCAAGATACCAGGAGACCCTCCAAGATACCGACCGTTGAACCTCTGAGAGGCCGAGCAACTGCCAAGCGGCCGAAAGAAAACCTAACAGGCTGGAGGCCCGCCCTCCAGGAGGCCAGAGAACCGTCTCCTGAAATATGATTCCTACAAACTGACCAGAAATGGAATGGCTGTGTCGCAGGTGTGTTTTATGGAGCTGACGGCGCCCCTGACGACGCACTGGTTGATGTGTTTCCCCGGTAGAGGGACAAGTCCTGCCCCTATCACCAGCTCAGCGGCTTCCCCTCAAGCAGGATAAGGACGGCCATGTCCGCCGCCGTCAGGAGGCGAGCCAGGCTAACACCAGCCTCCTTACACCTCCTGTCTGTCAACGTCCTACGTTCTTATGGAACTCTCATGCCCTTGGTGAAGTTCAGCGTCTGTAGGGGTTGTGGAGGTGCCCTTGGTGCAGTGGGTGGTAAGGCGTCACTAGAGGCCAGCTGGTCCCTACATCATGCAGGAGGACACAGGCCTGGCCCTGGCGAGGGTCTGCACGGTGGGCTGAGATGACACAACACCGTCACCTCCAGCAGGCATCCTGGTCCTCCTCCTTGATCATAGATGTTGAGGAATGATGTCACTCAGTCATCCATCCCTCGTGTTGATCGTCCGCAGCTGCCCCACGCTGGCCACGCCACCACCACGAACTGCTCCTCTGTCTCACACGCCCGCGTCCCGCCTTCCTCATGTAAACATTGCTTCCCTAAATACCTCCCCCTCCCCTCCCCTCCCCTCCCCCTCCCCTCCCCCCCTCCTCCTCCTCAACCAGTCTCATGCCTTCATTTCCTGGACGGCCTCCGCCACCCAGTATTCCTGGCGTCTCTCCACACAAGCCATTTTTTCCAAGTTTTACGCACGTGTTGCCACCACTCTGAACACTGTATATATGTACCATATCTTTATTCCAGTATGTGCACACACACACACACACACACACACACCAGTGTACGCCAGGTACCCATTGATCGACCAGCCACCAGGTGAGGATGAATGCCTGGGTTGGGTCTGGGCCGACTGTCGCACCCGCGGCTCACACCATGTGGGCCCGCCCTGGGTTGTGCTCTTTCTGACTCATGGTCAGCAAAGCTAATTACAGCATCACGGAGGCCCCTGTGTGTGTGTGTGTGTGTGTGTGTGTGTATGTGTGCACCAGCTCTCTTAGGACCCATCCCAGTCACCGAGGTAGCCCCAGCATCCCCACAGACTCAGCCTCCAGGCGCCGTCCCAGCACTCAGCCACAGTCTCAACGCCCAGCCAGTCTCAGCGCCCAGCCATCGCCACAGCAGCCAGCCACCTTCCCAGTACTCACTCCCAAAGTCAAGCCCCAACCAGCATCTTAACACCCAGCCCCAGCCACTGCCCTAGCACCCAGCCACCATCACAGCCCCCAGCCACCATCCCAGCCAACACCCCAGCTCCCCAGCCCCCAACCAACACCCCAGCTCCCCAGGCCCCAGCCCCCAGCCCAGCTCCCCAGCCTCCGTCAGGATATCAAACATTCGCGTCACACTCATCTCGGCTGGCGTGTTGGCAACGCTTTTAGACACAACTCGAAATGTAATTTTTTTTATGTGCTGGGCGACGGTGGGGGGGGGGGGGGTAAGACCGGGAGGGGGGAGTGGGGGGGTGGAGGGTCTTGCGGGTTCTGAGGGCCTGAGTCTAATGTATTCTGAGCACGTCTGGAGTGCCTTCGAGAACGTCACTTAGATATCCTGAAAGCGATTTTTTTTTTTTTCAGCTGTGGTTTTCATGGTTGCAGACCAGCCAGCGCAACAGACCATTGTGATGGTATTGATGCTTGTGATGGTGGGGGGTGAGGGAGCGTGTGTGTGTGTGTGTGTGTGTGTGTGTGTGTGTGTGCCTCCCACATGAGGGACGCGCCTCTTTGATCGTCGTAATGGAATCTTTGCAGCGCATTTTACTTGGTTCTAAAGGATTCTGGCGTCAGTCAGGCCATCATTTTTAATGCGTTTAAAACCATTAAGTCATTACTGGAAACAAGGAATCCCACTGTCCTTCCACTGTACGATGAGAGAATTTGAAACGTGCCTTCAATACTGTATGAGCGAGGCGAGAATCCGGGGTGGGATATACGAGACGAGAGACCCACGATATGCATCACAATTTGCTTATGAAGCAGATTTTTGAATGTTCTGATCATATATATGAATGTTCAAATATGTTACAAGAACATCTCTCATGGCATCCAACAATGTGAACAAATATGCGTTCAACAATATATTGACGATATATAGACATGAATATCATGTTTGAATAAAGGAATATTATATATCTTGAGGACTGCAGGAAGAGATGGGTGTCTGATGACGCTGGGACATGTATGACATGAGTAATGTGACAAACTCATATATGAGCGAACTCAACTCCTCAACACTGCATAGCATTCACAGAATCCATAATAATTTCCACAGATTCAATAAACCTTTCTCGATTTACCAAGTGTCCAGTGCGGCAGTGAACAGTTACACTCACTCGAGTCCCGGCGCGTGAGATGATTGGATGAGGAACCAGCGGTTGTTGCTGTGACAGATTCATCCAGTCAGAGTACACAGTCGACACTGAACATGCGCAGATCGTTCATGAAACTCCCCAACTCACGCATGCTGACACGTCAAGCAGCCTCACGGTTTATAATGTTTAATACTTGGGGTATCCATTTTATATCGACCAGTAGGGAACCCATAACTGTCGCCACCTGTACATACATGTGTGCCTCACAGATGTGAATCAGTATGTTCAGGAGTTCGTTTAAGGACAGCAATGATATGCCGAGGTATGAGGATATGAAACTTGGAACTTGAAGGTATTACAATGGATAGTATGCAGGTAAGTTTCCGGATGTATGGCATTTTGTTGTAAAGCCAAGATTGGCTGAAGGAATCAGTATGTACTTGCATCATCATCTGGTCTAAGTGTTTTATGTGGATGTTTGATGTTGCAGCGCCTGTTGCAGGACCTGTTGCAAGGCAGATATTTCGAGTTTTGAATGTATTATGAATACAAGTCAGAGGAAAGGTAGGCAGACATGTTGCTTCAGGTGAATCTTGTGGTAATGTATGATCATCCTGGTAAGGAATCTGGTTGGCTGGGGGCTGAGTTTTGTGGTCTTTCATGAGTTTGTTCTTCGTAGGGTGGGTGAGCCACGCAGGAGGTGACAGAGGTGTTCATTTCCGTTGTTTGTTAGTTACTGCCTGAGTCTTCTGCATGTATGGGTCATTCTGCCAGGAGTGGATTACCTGTTTGCTGGTGATATTGTAGTTATTGTGCTGGTGCAGACGGTGGGTTGTATAAAGCTTGGCTTTGTGGGAATGGTGAGTGGTTATGTCTGAGTGCGTGATGGTGAGTGGTTATATCCGAGTGCGTGATGGTGAGTGGTTATATCCGAGTGCGTGATGGTGAGTGGTTATGTTTGAGTCGCTTCGCCTCACAGCTGTGTGACCCATATGGAAATGTTTGGGTCATATTCCTTCCTACCACAGTGCGGTGAGAGATGACTGTTGCTCTTATAGTTGACAATAATGAGGGGAGAGGATGTGGTAGAGACGTGGTAGGGATGTGGTATGTCATCTGGAGTCCATGTATCGTGTGGTTATCTATAGTCGTGTGAACTGGTAGGATTAGGTTGAGTGCCATCATGATGTGAGGAAGGAGGAGAACATGTTAAGTGTGTCACATTGTCTTTATTGTGTAGTGTTGGTGTGAAGTTTGTGTGTATGGTCAACGGTGCCACGGTCATCTACTTCCTTTATTGTACGGGTCATATATATATATATATATATATATATATATATATATATATATATATATATATATATATATATATATATATATATATATATATATATTCCCATGAGTCCACGAGGAAAAGGAAACACGATAAGTTCCCAAGTGCACTTTCGTGCAATAATCACATCATCAGGGGAGACACAAGAGAGAAATATAACAGTCAGTTGATATACAATGAAGAGACGAAGCTAGGACGCCATTTGGTAAACACGTGATTGTCCAAGACAGAGAACTTAGCGTTCATAAACTTATAATGTAGACAAGAAGGGGAATTGTTTACAAATTTTATCAATAAAGTATCCAATTAGTATAGACTTTCAATGAATTATATATATATATATATATATATATATATATATATATATATATATATATATATATATATATATATGTATATATATATATATTCTTTCCTTCATTTATTTGTTTATCGTAATAAAGTCAAATTTTTCTTTCCTCTGATTAAGGATAATTCAGCCTAACAAGAGCTTAAGCTTTAGCTTTTCACAAAGTGTCGTCTGCTTCTTTTCAAGCTTTAGCTGGCTCCTCCCCAGGACATAGAAAGCATTTTAATATAAAAGTTTTGTATAAAGTTTTCCTCAAGGTTGGAATAAAACCCTTTGACACCTTCATAAAAATAAAAAAAAAAGATATCAGGTGACTCTCAACAAAGTTTGTACTGAAGAAATTTTTTTAATGACTTTAAGACGATTTGTAGATTAGGTTTTGGTTAATATTTGTCGTGTGAGGCTTAACGTGCTACACATGGCAGACTCATGATAAGGACTCACCATCACTCATGATACTCTCCCTCACTCATGATACTCTCCCTCACTCATGATACTCTCCCTCACTCAGGATACTCTCCCTCACTCATGATACTCTCCCTCACTCATGATACTCTCCCTCACTCATGATTCTCCCTCAATCATGATTCTCCCTCACTCATGACACAATAATTAACATAATACTAATCATTTTCTTTGATACCTTGCAAGTTGGCTCAGATATCTTGTGGTAACTCTCTCTCTCTCTCTCTCTCTCTCTCTCTCTCTCTCTCTCTCTCTCTCTCTCACCCAGCGCTTGGCAGGTCACACCTGCGGATCATTACCGATCTCAACAGCCATACAACCACTTGACACCTGACTGTCAATAGCCTTCAATGGGACAGCATTGAACTGGGTTCTGCTCCCCCACACGTCACCACATGTCTCCCACACGTCACCACACGTCACCACATGTCTCCCACACGTCACCACACGTCACCACATGTCCCCCACACGTCACTACATGTCCCCCACACGTCACTACATGTCCCCCACACGTCACTACATGTCCCCCACACGTCACTACATGTCCCCCACACGTCACCACGTCACCACATGTCCACCACACGTTACCACACGTCTCTTTCAGATGTAATGAAAATGTAGAGAATTCTAAATAATACTGACGATGTGACTCATGGATTATATCAAAGGTAGATGGAGATATGATAATAAAAAGTAATGTTATAAATGTGAATCATGCGCCAGGACATGAGGGTCGAACTCTGTTGGAGCCCCATAGATCAACATGATAAACTGTCAACAAATATGATCATGTGTCACTGTCAGTGTACTCACAACACGACTGATCATTTGTTGATATCAGCGCTCAGTAAATATGTAAATTCAAGAAGGAAACGTAAACTTGTATTATGTGATTCATTATATTTCTTATCTATCTATCCATCTATTCATTATACTTTGTCGCTGTCTCCCGCGTCAGCGAGGTAGCGCAATGAAACAGACGAAAGAATGGCCCAACCCACCCACATACACAAGTATATACATACACGTCCACACACGCACATATACATACCTATACATTTCAACGTATACATATATATACATACACATAATTCAGACATATATACACATGCACATAATTCAGACTTTCTGCCTTTATTCATTCCCGTCACCACTCCGCCACACGTGAAATGACAACCCCCTCCCCCCGCACGCACGCGAGGCAGTGCGAGGAAAAGACAACAAAGACCACATTCGTCCACACTCAGTCTCTAGCTGTCATGTATAATGCACCGAAACCACAGCTCCCTTTCCACATCCAGGCCCCACACAACTTTCCTTGATTTACCCCAGACGCACCACATCGTTCCAGTTCACTCTATTCCTTGCACGCCTTTCACCCTCCTGCATGTTCAGGCCCCGATAGCTCAAAATCTTTTTCACTCCATCTTTCCACCTCCAATTTGGTCTCACACTTCTCCTCGTTCACGCCACCTCTGACACATATATCCTCTTTGTCAATCTTTCCTCACTTATTCTTTCCATATGACCAAACCATTTCAATACACCCTCTTCTGCTCTCTCAACCACACTCTTTTTATTACCACACATCTCTCTTACCCTTTCATTTTTTACTCGATCAAACCACCTCACACCACATCCACCAACACATCCACCCTCCTCCGCACAACTCTATCTATAGCCCAAGCCTCGCAACCATATAACATTGTTGGAACCACTATGCCTTTAAACATACCCATTTTTGCTTTCCGAGATAATGTTTTCGCCTTCCACACATTTTTCAACGCTCCCAGAACTTTCGCCCCCTCCCCCACCCCGCTTCCATGTTCCATTCGCTGCCAAATCCACTCCCAGATAACTAAAACACTTCACTTCAAGTTTTTCTCCATTCAAACCTACCTCCCAGTTGACTTGTCCCTCAACTCTACCGTACCTAGTAACGTTGCTCTTAATCACATTTACTCTCTGCTTCTTTCACACACTTTACTAAACTCAGTCACAAGCTTCTGCAGTTTCTCACATGAATCAGCCACCAGCGCTGTGTCATCACCGAACAACAACTGACTCACTTCCCAAGTCCTCTCATCCACAACAGACTGCATACGTGCCCCTCTCTCCAAAACTCTTGCATTCACCTTTCTAACAACCCCATCCATAAACAAATTAAACAACCATGGAGACATCACACACCCCTGCTGCAAACCGACATTCACTGAGAACCAATCACTTTCCTCCCTTCCTACTTGTACATGTGCCTTACATCCTCGATAAAAACTTTTCACTGCTTCTAGCAACTTGCCTCTCACATCATATACTCTTAATACCTTCCACAGAGCATCTCTATCATCTCTGTCATATGACTTCTCCAGATCCATAAATGCTACAAACAAATCCATTTGCTTTTCTAAGTATTTCTCACATACATTCTTCAAAGCAAACACCTGATCCACACATCCTCTACCACTTCTGAAACCACACTGCTCTTCCCCAGTCTGATGCCCTGTACATGCCTTCACCTTCTCAATCAATATCCTCCCATATAATTTCCCAGGAATACTCAACAAACTTATACCTCTGTAATTTGAGCACTCACCTTTATCCCCTTTGCCTTTGTACAATGGCACTATGCACGCATTCCACCAATCCTCAGGCACCTCACCATGAGTCATACATACATTAGATATCCTTACCAACCAGTCAACAACACAGTCACCCCCTTTTTTAATAACTTTCATTGCAATACCATCCAAACCCCCTGCCTTGCCGGCTTTCATTTTCCGCAAAGCTTTTACTACCTCTTCTCTGTTTACCAAATCATTCTCCCTAACCCTCTCACTTCACACACTACCTCGACCAAAACACCCCATATATGCCACTCTATCATCTAACATTCAACAAACCTTCAAAATACTCACTCCATCTCCTCCTCACATCACCACTCCTTGTCATCACCTCCCCACTGGCCCTCTTCACCGATGTTCCCATTTGTTCCCTTGTCTTACGCACTTTATTTACATCCTTCCAAAACATCTTTTTATTCTCTATAAAATTTAATGATACTCTCTCACCCCAACTCTGATTTACCCTCTTTTTCACCTCTTGCACCTTTCTCTTGACCTCCTGCCTCTTTCTTTTATACATCTCCCAGTCATTTGCATCATTTCCCTGCAAAACTCGTCCAAATGCTTCTCTCTTCTCTTTCACTAATAATCTTACTTCTTCATCCCACCTCTCACTACCCTTTCTAATCTGCCCACTTCCCACGCTTCTCATGCCACAAGCATGTTTTGCGCAAGCCATCACTTCTTCCCTAAATACATGCCATTCCTCCCCCACTCCCCTTACGTCCTTTGCTCTCACCTTTTTCCATTCTGCACTCAGTCTCTCCTGGTACTTCTTCACACAAGTCTCCTTCCCAAGCTCACTTACTCTCACCACTCTCTTCACCCCAACATTCACTCTTCTTTTCTGGAAAGCTCTACAAATCTTCACCTTCGCCTCCACAAGATAATGATCAGACATCCCTCCAGTTGCACCTCTGAGCACATTAACATCCAAAAGTCTCTCTTTCGTGCGCTTATCAATTAACACGTAATCCAATAACGCTCTCTGGCCATCTCTCCTACTTACATATGTATACCTATGCATATCTCTCTTTTTAAACCAGGTATCCCCAATCAGCAGTTCTTTTCAGCGCACAAATCTACAAGCTCTTCATTTTCATTCACAACACTGAACACCCCATGTACACCACTTATTCCCTCAACTGCCACATTACTCACCTTTGCATTCAAATCACCTATCACTATAACCCGGTCTCGTGCATCAAAACTACTAACACACTCACTCATCTGCTCCCAAAACACTTGCCTCTCATGATCTTTCTTCTCCTGCCCAGGTGCATAGGCACCAAAAATCACCCATCTCTCTCCATCCACTTTCAGTTTTACCCATTATCAATCTAGAGTTTACTTTCTTACACTCTATCACATACTCCCACCACTTCTGTTTCAGGAGTAGTGCTACTCCTTCCCTTGCTCTTGCCCTTTAACCAACCTCTGACTTTACTCCCAAGACATTCCCAAACCACTCTTCCCTTTTACCCTTGAGCTTCGTTTCACTCAAGAGCCAAAACATCCAGGTTCCTTTCCTCAAACATACTATCTATCGCTCCTTTTTTCTCATCTTGGTTACATCCACACAAATTCAGACACCCCAATCTGAGCCTTCTAGTAGGATGAACACTCTCCGCGTGACTCCTTCTTCTGTTTCCCCTTTTAGAAAGTTAAAATACAAGGAGGGAAGGGTTTCTAGCCCTCCGCTCCCGTCCCTTTTAATCGCCTTCTACGACACGTGAGGAATGCGTGGGAAGTATTCTTTCTCCCCTATTCCCAGGGATAATATATATATATATATATATATATATATATATATATATATATATATATATATATATATAGCCTCACGTCAGCTCGCATGACTCTTTGCACTAGAACACGACGGATCTTCCGTTAACACTTTCCATCAAACTTTCCCTGTCAGTATACTCTCTCAATACAACACAGTGTTCCACACTAACTACCTTCCTGCTGGTTGTTGTGGTGAAGGGGGTGGTGTTGGAGGGGGAAGAGCCATTAACCTTCCTAAACTGTGTATATCTGTATGAATTTGAACCCTGTGATGCTGTGAGAGGTCTTCAGCAGAAACCCTCTTTATAGACCATCAGGTCTACTCTCATCAGTTATTCCCATGTATTTTGTGACCTCAGGTCAAGCGAAGGTCAGGGACATTTGCTTCAGGATGTTGTACGAGACATGGTGACCTTGCAGGGGATTGTGCTGGTGACCTGTGTGTGTGTGTGTGTGTGTGTGTATGTCTGTGAGAGAGAGAGAGAGAGAGAGAGAGAGAGAGAGAGAGAGAGAGAGAGATCCAGGATGTCTTATCATTTCTATCTCTGCTAAGGTGATTATCTGTTGCAAAATCTATGTATTCGTATAGTTCTGGGCTGACGACTTGACGTGTCTTGTATTGAGGAATTAAAATCTTATGTCTTGGAAAAGTTTATCAGGCAAGGAAAGCCATTTCAAGTTTGTGGAAGCTATTAAAGTTACACAGGAAGGTCTATATAATGGTCTGCCGGGAGGAGGTCCGGGGGTGTATGAGGAGCCATGACCCTCGTCATCCACTGATTCCAGATTTAATGAAGCAAGAAATGTTGGAGAAGATGATCCAGTCTGAGGAACAGTGGAGCCGGGAGAGGAAACGTAATCTCTCTCTCTCTCTCTCTCTCTCTCTCTCTCTCTCTCTCTCTCTCTCTCTCTCTCTCTCTCTCTCTCTCTCTCTCTCTCTCAGGTCCACTGCCAGGTACCAGGTCCCTGCCTTAGGTCCACCACCAGGTACCAGGTCCCTGCCTCAAGTCCACCACTAGGTACCCTCTCTATCTCTAGCCACTCCTGGCCACCCAAGCCGCATCCTGTACATTCCCTGGCTATCCCGAGCCATCCCTGGCCAACTCTGTCCTCCACGTTCCCTATCGTAAGGCCTCACCCTGCCACTTACCTCATCCTGCCACCTCACCCTACCACCTACCTCACCCTGCCTACCTCATCCTGCCACCTACCTCACCCTGCCTACCTCATCCTGCCTACCTCATCCTGCCTTTGTGGTCACCCTTCTCCCTTTGTCACCCCCCTACACACACCCCATCACACAAACTAGGCCTCTCCTTAATCAAGGTTTGTCCACCACTGTTCCCCAGAACCCCCAGATCCCCAGATCCCCAGAACCCCAGATCCCCAGATTTCCTCGGATCCTCAGGCAGCTAGGTCTCCCAGGTTCCTCCAGGTCTCCAGGTCCCCCATTTCTCTATGGTCTTACGTCCCTCCAGGTCCACAAATCCTGCAGGTCCTCCTGCCTCTTCCAGGTCCCCCAGATTCCCTGAGTCTCACCAGGGCCCCCAGGCCCCTGCAGGTCACCCAGGTCTACCCAGGTCGTCGCTTCAGAAACAGAAGAGCATCATCATCACAAACACAGTCCCAGGTCTGCTGCTGGTCCGAACAACCGACCAGAAAGACGCACTCCGGATGCGTTCTCTCTCTCTCTCTCTCTCTCTCTCTCTCTCTCTCTCTCTCTCTCTCTCTCTCTCTCTCTCTCTCTCTGTGTGTGTGTGTGTGTGTGTGTGTGTGTGTGTGTGTGTGTACCCTCTAAGCTAAATATATTATTACCTCCATCACAATACACTTAATTCTATTTACACCCCCTTCCTACCAGAAGGGGCCAGCCACTCCAGCCAACCCCTGGCCACACCCAGCTACACTCAGGACCTGGCCAGCATCGGGATACTTCCAGATACACCCAGCACCTGGCCACATCCAGCTACACCCAGCGCCTGGCCACGTCCAGCGCCTGGCCACACCCTGCGCCTAGCCACACTCCCCTCTGGCCACAACTCTCCCGTGCATCAATCGTCAACATTTGTGGACAGATAAAGGAAAAAATGATAAGATTAATACAGCTCCGTGGCTCCCCTCCCCCCCCCCTCCCTTAGATTATAGGAGGATTAATCCCACCTCATGGGTGATGCTAGGATTAATCCCTCCCTAATATGATGCCAGGATTATTCTCTCCTCTTAAGTGAGGACAGAATTAATCCCTCTCGCAGATGATGGCCTGTATTAGTCCCTGCCTCTGTTAATGCCTGTAATAATTCCTCCTCTCAGATAATGTTAGGATTAATCTACCAGTATTAATCTTTCCTCTCACATGTACCCTCCCCCCCCTGCCGCAGACAATGCCATTGTAGCTACATTACACACTGTCACTCTACCAGACCACACTGGTCTCGACCAGTCAGCTGGCGTGGTGATGAAGTCGCCCAGGGTCAACACTAGACGACCCATCCACTGTCACCATCTCCTCGTGTGATGTTATGTGACCTTTCAGGTCACTGGTCAAGGTAACAGAACAGGTAGAGAGCTATGACCTTCCTGACGGGAGTCCTGCAAGCCTCTGGACTTGGACCAGTCACCGGCCTTCCTCTGTCCCCACTGGGCCTTCGTCAGTGCCTTGGATCACCTCCCTCAGCCAATACCGGCCGGAGGGCGGTGGTGCTGCCTCGGTGGCACATACATGCCTCTTCCAGCAACCAGCTGGATCAATCCAGCAGTCAATCCATAGGTCACTGTGGCTCATTCTCTGCCTGGAAGCGTCCCAGCGTGTGACCCTCGGCTCTTCACTATACACCAGCACTGAGCCTCTGGTGTCTGAATGTGAGTTTCCTCCTTCAGCCGCAGGTCCTGGGTACCCCGCCTGCTGTACCTTCGGCAGGATTCCAGAGGAACATCGCCACCGCTCGCCTCCTGACGAGGTTCGAGCTACGAGACCTACTACCACGCCTTCTGCAGCACAAACGGCATCATGACCACTGACTCATGATATAAGCAACGCCTCCTCCCTACTGCCGAAGCTCCACAAGAACCGAGAGCCATGCAGGTCGTCCACAGGAACCCTGCCTCTTGTACAACAGTGAGGCTGTCCACCTCATCTCACCTGACCTGACCTTACAGTAGAGCCCAGCCTGAGGTACGCCACCTCTGTGATCACCCAATACACCACTACGTGGCTGCTACTCCTCCTCCCGTACCCATCCCTCAGTCCTCACCATCATAAAGCAAGACACATTACACAAGACCACGACTGATCCCTCACTCGGGTAATGCCATGATTCATCCCTCAACCAAGACCATGCCAAAATAATCCTCCACCTACCTCAGATGACGCCTGGATTAACCTCTCTCTCTCTCTCTCTCTCTCTCTCTCTCTCTCTCTCTCTCTCTCTCTCTCTCTCTCTCTCTCTCTCTCATTTAACTCGTTTTAATCATATCTCATTCTGTAATCAACTAAGGTCCTAAAGCGACCAGAGCACTCAGGATGGCTCAGTAATGAGAACACTCAGGACAGCTCACACCAATCAGGTCATCTGAACCAAGACGATGGGCATGATAGGTGTGTGTTGCATAAAGACGTTGAGACGAGACGATCAGAACAAGCAAGAAGATCAGATAACAGCAGCAATCATCATATCATCGTAGCAGTCAGAATAATCAGGAAGGCTATTATTATCAGAGAAGCTCAGACACTCACAACAAAGCCAGAAATCAGTGTAGTAATCCCAGATCATCTGAACCTTTGACCCTCGCCAGTGACCTTTTGACCCGAGCAGTCCGTCCCTCACAGGACCCGCAGGACTGGGGCCAATCATGGCGCCCCGAGCTAGCGGGAGCACCTCGCCCAACTGCACACAATAAACAGATTACGTGGAATCATTACCACCTCCGCCAGACACACCCAACCCTCTCGTGACCTGGCCCACGTCAATCCCTGGGACACCTCCATCCCAACCAGGTCCCGAGGCTGGGATACAACAGACCTACGCCTGCTTGCGTCCTTCTCCCGCCCTCCTCATCCCAATTGCAGCACACCTGGAGGAGTAGGAGGAGGAGGAAGGGATTACCTCCCTGAAGCAGGAGGGGCCTTCAGCAACGCCCCCCCCCCCTCCCCCACCCCCCAAACACCCGCCATCATCATTTCCTTGAAAACAAATATTTTTGAGTATGACGCTCCTGTGATCTGGGACTCCTGAGCGATGTGCCTCCTTGATATTAAATCCTCAATGTCGTATCCTGATGGCGGACATTTGGCGGGAATGTTTACGGAATACTGGAGCCACATCCTCTCGTTTTCTGTCGAGTGGGAGGGAGGGGAGGGAAGTGAAATATCATATCACACAAAGGTATTTTGTCGCTGCCTGTGTTGAGCATGGCTCCCGCAGGAGTGCATTCTCTCTCGTCACGACAGACAGAGAGTGACAGCCTAAGAGAACCCACTTAGATATATACATACATATATGCAGAACCTTCACTTTACAATGAAGACGTATATACACTGGATATTCTCTTTCCAGCGGTGATTGTGCATATATATATATATATATATATATATATATATATATATATATATATATATATATATATATATATATATATATATATGTGTGTGTGTGTGTGTGTGTGTGTGTGTGTGTGTGTGTGTGTGTGTGTGTTTCTAAATATTTCTCATACATTCTTCAAGGCAAACACCTGATCCACACATCCTCTACCACTTCTGAAACCACACTGCTCTTCCCCAATCTGATGCTCTGTACATGCCTTCACCCTCTCAAACAATACCTTCCCATATAATTTCCCAGGAATACTCAACAAACCTATACCTCTGTAATTTGAACACTTTATCCCCTCTCCCTTTGTACAATGGCACTATGCAAGCATTCCTCCAATCCTCAGGCACTTCACTATGAGCCATACATATATTGAATATCCTCACCAACTAATCAACAACACAGTCACCCCCTTTTTAATAAATTCTACTTCAATACAATCCAGACCCGCCGCCTTGCCGGCTTTCATCTTCCGCAAAGCTTTCACTACCTCTTCTCTGTTTACCAAACCATTCTCCCTGACCCTCACCTCGCACACCACCTCGACCAAAACACCCTATGTCTGCCACACTATCATCTAACATTCAACAAACCTTCAAAACACTCACTCCATCTCCTTCTCACATCACCACTACTTGTTATCACCTCCCCATTAGCCCCCTTCATCGATGTTCCCATTTGTTCTCTTGTCTTACGCACTTTATTTACCTCCTTCCAAAACATCTTTTTATTCTCCCTAAAATCTAATGATACTCTCTCACCCCAACTCTCATTTGCCCTCTTTTTCACCTTTTGCACCTTTCTCTTGACCTCCTGCCTCTTTCTTTTATACATCTCCCAGTCATTTGCACTATTTCCCTGCAAGACTCGTCCAAATGCCTCTCTCTTCTCTTTCGCTAATAATCTTACTTCTTCATCCCACCGCTCACTACTCTTTCTAATCAACCGACCTCCCACGCTTCTCATGCCACAAGCCTCTTTTGCGCAAGCCATCACTGCTTCCCTAGACACATCCCATTTCTCCCTCACTCCCCTTACGTCCTTTGTTCTCACCTTTTTCCATTCTGCACTCAGTCCCTTCTGGTACTTCTTCACATAAGTCTCCTTCCCAAGCTCACTTACTCTCACCACTCTCTTCACCCCAACATTCACTCTTCTTTTCTGAAAACCTTTACAAATTTTCACCTTCGCCTCCACAAGATAATGATCAGACATCCCTCCAGTTGCACCTCTCAGCACATTAACATCCAAAAGTCTCTTTCACGCGCCTATCAATTAACACGTAATCCAATAACGTTCTATGGCCATCTCTCCTACTTATATACGTATACTTATGTACATCTCTCGTTTCAAACCAGGTATTCCCAATCACCAGTTCTTTTTCAGCGAACAGGTCTACAAGCTCATCACCATTTCCGCTTACATCACTGAACACTCCTTGTACACCAATTATACCCTCAACTGCCACATTACTCACCATTGCATTCAAATCCCCTATCACTATAACCCGGTCTCGTGCATCAAAACCACTAACACACTCACTCAGCTGCTCCCAAAACACTTGTCTCTCATGATCTTTCTTCTCATGCCCAGGTGAATAGACACCAATAAACAAATGGATATGCATGCAGCATTTATGGACCTGGAGAAGGCATGTGATACAGTTGGGAGGCAAGTTGTTAGAAGCAGTGAAAAGTTTTTATCGAGGATGTAAGGCATGTGTACGAGTAGATAGAGAGGAAATTGATTGGTTCCGAGTGAATGTAGGTTTGCGGCAGGGGTGCGTGATGTCTCCTTGGTTGTTTGATTTGTTTATGGATGGGGTTGTTAGGGAGGTGAATGCAAGTATTTTGGAGAGAGGGGCTAGTTGTTGTCCACTGATGATACAGCACTGGTGGCTGATTTGTGTGAGAAACTGCAGAAGCTGGTGACTGAGTTTGGTAAAGTGTGTGAAAGAAGAAAGCTGAGAGTAAATGTGAATAAGAGCAAGGTTATTCGGTACAGTAGGGTTGAGGGTCAAGTCAATTGGGAGGTGAGTTTGAATGGAGAAAAACTGGAGGAAGTAAAGTGTTTTAGATATCTGGGAGTGGATTTGGCATTCACCCCCCTAACAACCCCATCAATAAACAAATTAAACAACCATGGAGACATCACACACCCCTGCCGCAAACCGACATTCACCGAGAAGTAATCGCTTTCCTCTCTTCCTACACGTACACATGCCTTACATCCTCGATAAAAACTTTTCACTGCTTCTAGTAACTTGCCCCCCACACCATATATTCTTAATGCCTTCCACAGAGCATCTCTATCAACTCTATCATATGACTTTTCCAGATCCATAGATGCTACATACAAATCCATTTGTTTTTCTAAGTATTTCTCACATCCACTCTTCAAAGCAAACACCTGATCCACACATCCTCTACCACTTCTGAAACCACATTGCTCTTCCCCAGTCTGATGCTCTGTACATGCCTTCACCTTCTCAATCAATACCTTCCAATATAGTTTCCCAGGAATACTCAACAAACTTATACCTTCGTAATTTGAGCACTCACCTTTATCCCATTTGCCTTTGTACAATGGCACCATGCAAGCATTCCGCCAATCCTCAGGCACCTCACCATGAGTCATACATACATTAGATATCCTTACCAACCAGTCAACAACACTGTAACCCCCTTTTTTTAATAAATTCCACTACAATACCATCCATACCCGCCGCCTTGCCAGTTTTCATCCTTCGCAAAGCTTTCACCACCTCTTCTCTGTTTACCAAATCATTCTCCCCAACCCTCTCACTTCGCATATATATATATATATATATATATATATATATATATATATATATATATATATATATATATGTGTGTGTGTGTGTGTGTGTGTGTGTGTGTGTGTGTGTGTGTGTAGCTGTTGTTGGTCACTTACGGGTAACCAGTTCTTCCAGCACAAAGTCCCATGTACAGCTAAGCCAGTATCTAAACTATTTCTTTACAATATAGATGGAATCCCCCCCCCCCCCCTGCAAGAGTATCCAGCCTCCAACATTAGATCAGGATGTAAATGCCAGTCCTACTTTCCCATAGACTTTCCCTACCAGTACATCTTCTCTGTATTATGTGATGTTCCTTCATAAGATGCGTCCTCAGGTGGATGGCGAGGTGCCGTCTGCTTCACTATCCTTCTCTGTTTACGTACATCAGGAATTTAGATCAATACATCTCTCCTCCAGCTGCCACCCAGACCATACACCATAGGTCTACTGCTGTTTCCCTCCTCCTGTCAAGTGTGTGGAGATTGTCAGCAACCTACTACTGTCTGGAAACACTCTCCAACAAATACTCTCCAGCAAACACTCTCCCACAATCACTCTCCAACAAATACTATCCAACAAATACTATCACAAACACTATCCCACAAACTCTCCCACAAACATTCTCCAACAAACACTCTCCAACAAACACTCTCCAACAAACACTCTCCAACAAACACTCTCCAACAAACACTCTCCAACAAACACTCTCCAACAAACACTCTCCAACAAACAAACTCGTACAAATCAACTCCAACAACCAAAATTTTGTCCCACAGACCATAGGTTTTCCTGCTCATGCCAGATGTACTGTTAGATAATGAGGTAAGCCCCCCCCCCCCCACCCCCCTCAGGGGAGGTAGGGGAGACCACATTTGCCTTTAATTAGCTAACATTATACATCATTAATCCTCCCTGAGCTTCGTGGAACAGACAGTCATACATTATTCATCATGTATACACTATACATCCCCTGCTCTGTGACTCATAACTCTCATCCACTGTGTCAGGCTCACGATAGACAGATCCACAGACAGAACATAGACAGATCCACAGACAGAACATAGACAGATCCACAGACAGAACATAAACAGATCCACAGACAGAACATAGACAGGTACACAGACAGGACACAGGCAGGTCCACATATAGAACATGGATACTTTCCTAAATATACATCTTCACACTGTACTGACACTGATAATGGTCTCTCTTCATTCTATCATGAAGAAAATTTTCTGACAAGTTTGTCTAACTTCCTGAAGGGAGTATGTTGTGTATATCATAATCTATATTGTTAAACATTATGAACCATGTTCTTGTATCTACCATGAACTACGTATCTTGTATATACTTAAAACTATTGTCATTTTGGTTTCCTTAATTTTGTTGTGTGTTTATCTCTTTACCTGTCATGTTATGTGTTGAATGTGCTTGATGATAGAGTGGCAGATATAAGGTGTTTTGGTCGAGGTGGTGTGCAAAGTGAGAGGGTTAGGGAAAATGATTTGGTAAACAGAGAAGAGGTAGTGAAAGCTTTGCGGAAGATGAAAGCCGGCAAGGCAGCGGGTTTGGATGGTATTGCAGTGGAATTTGTTAAAAAAGGGTGTGACTGTGTTGTTGACTGGTTGCTAAGGTAATTTAATCTATGTATGACTCATGGTGAGGTGCCTAAGGATTGGCGGAATGCTTGCATAGTGCCATTGTACAAAGGCAAAGGGGATAAGAGTGAGTGCTCAAATTACAGAGGTATAGGTTTGTTGAGTATTCCTGGGAAACTATATGGGAGAGTATTGATTGAGAGGGTGAAGGCATGTACAGAGCATCAGATTAGAGAAGAGCAATGTGGTTTCAGAAGTGGTAGAGGATGTGTGGATCAGGTGTTTGCTTTGAAGAATGTATGTGAGAAAAACAAATGGATTTGTATGTAGCATTTATGGATCTGGAAAAGGCATATGATAGAGTTGATAGAGATGCTCTGTGGAAGGTATTAAGAATATATGGTGTGGGAGGCAAGTTACTAGAAGCAGTGAAAAGGTTTTATCGAGGATGTAAGGCATGTGCACAAGTAGGAAGAGAGGAAAGTGATTGGTTCTCAGTGAATGTAGGTTTGCGGCAGGGGTGTATGATGTCTCCATGGTTGTTTAATTTGTTTATGGATGGGGTTGTTAGGGAGGTGAATGCAAGAGTTTTGGAAAGAGGGGCAAGTATGCAGTCTGTTGTGGATGAGAATGCTTGGGAAGTGAGTCAGTTGTTGTTCGCTGATGATACGGCACTGGTGGCTGATTCGTGTTAGAAACTGCAGAAGCTGGTGACTGAGTTTGGTAAAGTGTGTGAAAGAAGAAAGTTGAGAGTAAATGTGAATAAGAGCAAGGTTACTAGGTACAGTAAGGTTGAGGGACAAGTCAATTGGGAAGTAAGTTTGAATGGAGAAAAACTGGAGGAAGTGAAGTGTTTTAGATATCTGGGAGTGGATTTGGCAGAGGATGGAACCATGGAAGCGGAAGTGAATCATAGGGTCGGGGAGGGGGCGAAAGTTCTGGGAGCGTTGAAGAATGTATGGAAGTCGAGAACACTATCTCGGAAAGAAAAAATGGGTATGTTTGAATAGTGGTTCCAACAATGTTATATGGTTGCGAGGCGTGGGCTATGGATAGAGTTGTGCGGAGGAGATTGGACGTGCTGGAAATGAGATGTTTGAGGACAATATGTGGTGTGAGGTGGTTTGATCGGGTAAGTAATAATAGGGTAAGAGAGATGTGTGGAAATATAAAGAGCGTGGTTGAGAGAGCAGAAGAGGGTGTTTTGAAATGGTTTGGGCACATGGAGAGAATGAGTGAGGAAAGATTGACCAAGAGGATATATGTGTCGGAGGTGGAGGGAACGAGAAGTGGGAGACCAAATTGGAGGTGGAAAGATGGAGTGAAAAGATTTTGTGTGATCGGGGCCTGAACATGCAGGAGGGTGAAAGGAGGGCAAGGAATAGAGTGAATTGGATCGATGTGGTATACCGGGGTTGACGTGCTGTCAGTGGATTGAATCAGGGCATGTGAAGCGTCTGGGGTAAACCATGGAAAGCTGTGTAGGTATGTATACTTGCGTGTGTGGACGTATGTATATACATGTGTATGGGGGTGGGTTGGGCCATTTCTTTTCGTCTGTTTCCTTGCGCTACCTCGCAAACGCGGGAGATAGCGACAAAGCAAAAAAAAAAAAAAAAATGTGCATATATATATATATATATATATATATATATATATATATATATATATATATATATATATATTAACCTGTGAGAGTTCTCCCATCTCCTGACCTTAGTCATGATACGTGGACAGTTACTGAAAAGTGAACAACCGTGAAATAAGTCAGCATTGATCACTGTGACCCGGAACATATCAAGAGAACAACACCAGTTGAGCATTTAGAGCCATTGTGCCATGAAGAACATACCTGGGACTACTATCATGAACATAACATGAGGAAGAACAAGAAACTATCACTTGATTCTTGTCCCACTTAATGTTATTAAGAGAACAGATGTGCCGGTGTGAACATGACGTGACGAAATTGTTATCCTTTCCTGTTAATGAAGAACACTTCGAGTGTTCAGTTCAGGAGTGCTGTTCTAGACCGAGGCTACGTACCTTTCGTGCCTTTACGAATGTGTTTGAGATAATGGTCTGTTATTTGTACTTCCGGTTTCTTCAAGGTAAGATAATCATTTTCATTTATATTTTCTGTTTAAGATATCCAGTACAAAGAAAACGTTACACCCGTAGTTGACTGTGAAGATAAATAAGTTATATTTGCCGTTCGCTGGCTGCATTTAACGTGCCTTCAGGATTTTCAAGTAAAAATGCCAACAACTATTCTCACTTTTTTCTCAACATTAGTTTAAACAAAACGTTAAAAGAAATTATTGCCAGTTGCTGTAAGACATAAATTATCGTATAGAAAATGTTAACAATGCGTGTGTAAAATTCTTTTAATAGCTAACACAACAGCTTCAAATTTTCAAGAAATATATATTAGAGTCAGAAATAATATGATATATATCTATATATTTAACTGTTTCATTAACTGCTTCTGTCATTTTCTTCATTAATAAATTAGCTGTTAATTAACGATTACAAGATCCATATTTCCACAGTATCTCTGACTGTCTGTATGTCTGGTCTGCTTCTGAACCACATGAGAACATGGTAGACATGAACCCGACCTCATCAGCGACCCCTCCTCCCTCCTACACACACACACACACACACACCAGCAACCCGAGACAAATGCCGACAACCTTTTCTACAAAATGATCAAAAAGAAATAAAAAATGTTCGATCGCCTCTTTTTTTTTCATTGATTTTCGTGTTAAAGATAAAGGTTAGCGTTCAAGTGCTCTCACAAGGCTCTCACTGTCCGGGACGACCACTCTCCCTCACTCCAGCACTTCCAGAGCGTGTCCTTTGCTCTTCTTCCCTCCCCTTCCCACACCTTTTCCATCCCCGTCCCACACCTTTTCCCTCCCCTTCCCATACCTTTATCCTCCCCTTCCCATACCTTTATCCTCCCCTTACCATACGTTTTCCCTCCCCTTCCCACACCGTTTCCCTCCCCCTCCCTACTCCCTCCATCTCCCTTTCCATTACCCTCCCTCCTTCCCTTTCCCTCACTTCCCTTCCTTTCCCTCCTCTTCCGTTGGTAGACTACCATCGAGCAGGTAGTACCTCCCGCCTGGGCATCGGGAGGGTTAGCGAAGGCCTTGCAGTGAGCCACCACTTCAGTGGTTGTCAGGTTCCCCTTCCTGGCCCAGGTGGCTGCCTCTTCTCCCAGCCTCACATACACTTAGCTTGCTGACACCCACCCCACATGCCCTCCCTCAGCCCTGTGACATAGCACTTTCTGAACGCCTAATAATAGGCCTGATGGGCCAGGAGAGAGTTTACACATTAGGATCACGTTCCCATACATTATTGATAAGGGAAACTACCACATGGACACTGAGTTCAAGAAGTGATGAAACTGGTGGGAGAGAGAGAGAGAGAGAGAGAGAGAGAGAGAGGGGGGGGGGGGGGGGGGGGGGGGAAGAGAGAATATATTATTCAAACTTTGTAGCAAAATATAATCTGCGGAGCTCCTCCCAGTAACGTGTCCTCAACCCTTCCAGTAACGTGTCCTCAACCCTTCCAGTAACGTGTCCTCAACCCTCCCAGTAACGTGTCCTCAACCCTTCCAGTAACGTGTCCTCAACCCTTCCAGTAACGTGTCCTCAACCCTTCCAGTAACGTGTCCTCAACCCTTCCAGTAACGTGTCCTCAACCCTTCCAGTAACGTGTCCTCAACCCTTCCAGTAACGTGTCCTCAGCTCGTGTCATATATAATAAAATCATTCAATAAAACAACATTTTCTAGCTCCTGCTTCCGCTGGGTTCGTCTGTGTTTGTTTGTCTTTGTTTTTGTTTGACTGGATTTAGCTCCCCCATGTCACTGTAGCTTCTGTTTGTTTTTTGTTTTTGCATGAGGGCTGGTTCTCTCTCTCTCTCTCTCTCTCTCTCTCTCTCTCTCTCTCTCTCTCTCTCCGTGTCGCTCGGTCACCAACGAAATAAAAAGAAATAAAAGGAAAGATTTCGTAAGGGCATCACGAGGCAGGCAGGGCTGGAGGAGGTGAAGGTATGATCCAGCAGGAGAGGAACTGCCACAGCTTGCGCATACGATGATGACAACGATACATGATCACAGTCTTGACGTAACAACCAACTGAAGTTATATAAGAAAATGTACTGAACCGGAACTGCCTCACAACGAGGAAGATACAGAGTTGTTCAGTCATGAAGAATATCATGGAACATACGGTAATGTATCGCATTAAGATATATGACAGGTCGACCAGGACGTTAGAACGGGTGTTCACTGTACCGTCAGGAGATACAAGAAACCTGCGTGAGACATTCAGAAAAACATTTAAAAGAATACTTGAGTCGTGGTGATAATCAGTCCCAGATGAACCCAAACGAGATGACTAATGCTGGTGCCAGCTGAGAAGTGAGCGACACTCGCTCGCCTCGCCTCTTGGCAGAATGGAGTGGTGATGGTGGTGGTGCTGGTGATGGTGGTGGTAGAGGTGACTGTGATGGTGGCTGTGGAGGTGATGGTGATGGTGGCGGTGCTAGTGATGGTGGTGGCGATGGCGGTGGTGCTAGTGATGGTGGTGGCGATGGCGGGGGTGCTAGTGGCAATGGTGGTGGTGGTGGTGGCGGGCGCTGGCGAGTAAGTACTTTCTCTACCTCTCTTTCTCCGGTGAGGAGGAAGAGGAGGAGGACCAGGCTGGCGTGAAAGAAGCTTTGCAGGCTCGGCCCTCAGCATGCAGGAGGTTGCAAGTCGTGCAGGAGACAGAAAGGATTAGAGTGATGTGGTTCACGGGGATGACGTGGTGTTAATGGACTGAACCAGGGCATGTGAAACGTCCGGGGTAAACCATGGAAAGGTCAGTGGGGCCTGGATGTGGATAAGGAGCTGTGGTTTCGGTGCATTACACATGACAGATGGAGACTGAACGTGAGCGGATGTGGCCACTCCGTCTGTTTCAGGCGATACCTCGCTACCGCGGGAGATGGTGAACATGGATGATGTATGTACCATTTGTTGAAAGTCCTGCAAGACCACAGACAACAGACGACCATGTACAGACGAGACTGTAATCCCTTCATGAACCATCCAGGTACAGGACAAGCTGTAGCGCTCTACCATTGTTCTCAACCACACCCCAGACGACCCAGCTCTCTATCTCCAAGCCACTTCCCCAGCTGCAGAGCCCTGAGGCATCCCCCCCCCCCCACCAGCTGACCCACTGAGTGTGACTGACCACATGACCTCGCATGAACGTGAGGTGAACATGGACTCAGGGTTAAGGTAATACCTGCCTTAGTGTCTTCATGTTCAGCACCACAAGACGTCATCCATTCCTGAATCGTTTTCTGTATTTTCTGGTGAATCATTTTTTACTCAGTTTGACTGAAGATGGGAAGTGCTCGTATGGCCACAACGTCTCATGGATTTCAAGAGTAGAAACAAATATAGGACATTTGACTCACACGTTATCTGATGAAACATAACGTGTAGTGAGGAAAAATGATAATAAAACTAACAGAAAGCTGGTGAATGTTAAATATACACTGGTTCTCAACAACCAGTTCTACATATTGTGTTTGTTGATATAGATAATAACGATCATGACCCAGCAACAACATATGAAGGAGAGCAAACCATCGTAAACAACCAGAGTCCTACATCGTCAGACACAGGTCACAGCATAACCAGATGACCCACCACAGCATGACCAGATGACCCACCACAGCATGACCAGATGACCCACCACAGCATGACCAGATGACCTCATACATCGCCTGCACTACAGTGAGTGTAACAATGACATATGTGATAATATACAACAGTTGTGACCAATTGTTCTACGGTTGTACCTAACTCACAACAGACTCACACCATCGACGTCCTTGACACCGCGTCTGAAGGTCAAGTGGCCTGACCTGAGTCACAGGAGCTGACGTAACCCTGTCGTCAGGTCATGACTCATGAACAAAGACAACAAAAACAACTCACTCTAGGGTTATCCTGCCACTGGCAGCCTTGGTTTGATAAGGTCGAGATGTAACTGCTATATCAGTGCTTGTTCAACCTTGCTCAACACAGGATCACAGTCAACACCCGAGGCTTTGATGATCACAAGAACAGACAAGTTTAGCCTCTACGTTCCTCTACATAGAGAAGATAACCACACGTTAACTACCATCTTGGGTAACGAGGCCACATTACGCTGCAGTAGTTCTGATCCATCTGACGTCATGAACAACACCACGAACCAGCCTGACTGGTTACAGGAGAGTACAGCCCAGGTCGTGCTTACAGCAGTGTCAGGCTACAGCAAACCAGTAGTGTACCCACACCATAATTTCCCTGGTTACCACCTCACCTGAACACATCAATAGAGTAATTTCTCACAATGTTCCTGCTATGTACTCACTACATTTGGTAGTCTGTGTTACAGTGAGGGTAACGCTATCCTACAGTCACTCATAACGTTACCAACATTGTTACGATCGTGTTGAGCCAATGGAGACAATGTCGGTAACACGTGTTGGCTACACTGTCATCATCAATGGTGTGACGCGTTGATGGCAACACTGTGGCTGGAGGACAGTGTTGCTAACACGATCTTGTATCACCTTGATGAGGCTGATGTTGGCAACACTAGTCAACTGTGGTCTAAACTATTGGCAACACTGTAACGTTCCTACAGACCTGCATGAATTCGACACTTACGTTACTGTAGACTTGCCTGTATTCGACAGTGGTGGCAGACAGTGGTGGCAGATGTTGTCAGGAATGTTTACCAAACTGTTTCGTTGGCGTGGACGTGACCCTCAACACAGCTAGCCAGCAACACACACACGTTACAAACAACACAACACAAGTGTGTGTTGTGTGGCCACACCCTAATGAATCTATTCACATTCTGCACAGTACTCGCCCAGCTGGACTCGTAACATCACTACATGTACACAGTACGTTGACCAATGTTCCAGTCGGACACCATTAAGACGGTCGTCAGCTGGACCTAAACAACCATCGCCTGCTTCACTGTCTCGGTCAACTGTTGTGAGACACCCGAGAGCGAAGCTGTACCGGGATAGGATGATGAAGCTTCGATCAGGAGTCGAGACAGGTTTCGGGACTTTAGTCCGAGACGACACCATCAAATCCCCATTCCACATACCATCTATATCATCAACTATATCATCTATATCATCAGCTATATCATCATCTCTCCACAGGGTTCAGCCTCTGCTAACATGTTAAGTACCATCACGTCCTGCAGGACAGAACCATCCGGCCGACTACGTGTTGGTGGTACGAACACTCACGGGTCTCGAACCCTGCGAACCCCACCCACTCAGGGTTTCGGGGTCTCACTATCCTTCACGCCACCACCAAACATGTTTACATTTTTCATTTTTTTTAATTCGTTTTAAACAAGCAATATCACTTTTTTTTCTCTCTCCAAACGAATCGTGTGAAGCTAATCTCGAGTTTAAATAAAAGATTACGAAAAAATATGAATATTTCTGTGGAATTATGATCGTAAAAGTATCTAACATTCCTACATAAATATGTACAACTTCTTCATAAGCTACAGAACATGTCAGTCTTCAGTCATGTTGTGTATGGGTTACAACAACATCAAAGCGTAAATAAATCAAGGACAAGCAGTGTGGACACGGCTCCACCTCGCCTACACACAGGGTCTCCTACCCTCACCAGGCGATTCCACACTAACGTCAAACTTGTCTGTCATTTTCAGCGGAACAAAATGATGGCTTACCCCATCCAGGTGATGCACCATCTTCACCATGACCTCCGTATGGAAGTGATCGGCATAATGATCCCTCGCTTACGTCTGCTCCCTTCTAACAACCACTTCTGATCGGCAACAGCTGAAATGTTTACACTTTCTGAAGGCCTGTACACCGGCTAGCGACGCATCCACACCGTCACTCATGGTCCTTATCTTCACTGTATGTATCAACGGCTTCCACAACGTAACGCTGTCGTAACACTGCTCAAAATCGGGTATAAAACACTTACACAGAGACACTGGCTACACCCACACAGACGCCAGAGCTCTGCCTATACGTGGCAAGCGAGGAGCCGAGGAAGTGTGTTCCGGGTGTGAAACTTTCCTTGATTACAGAAATTGGTGAAGAGTTGTGAAAAGTTGGCAACAGCGCCATCTCATCGATAAGCCAGTAACTTATAAACGAGTACGTGAGGAGCACAGCGAGGGGAAACCTAACTAACTTGTGTGAGAAAACAAGTTTGCTGACTAACTATCTTGTAGTTTATATAGAATATCTGGGATACGATTACTACCACCGCTGTTTGTATCAATTTGTATAAGATTTATATTAGTTGTAATCATTGCCTTTGCCTTCTGTGTAGTTCTACTTTGCTCTGCCAACACTGAGGCTCTGCCAACACGTAGACCCGTCCTGACGTATTCCACCGCCACCTTCACACACTATGCCAACACAGCAGACGCGAGGCACACCAGCTGCTGATCACTGTGGTGTCGGCTGACCGTTGAGGTAGCATCCAACACAGGTACCAGGAATGTCCATACCTGGGTCTGGAAGTGAACCTGGAGCTTGGAAACGTACCTGGAGTCTGGAAATACACAAACCTGGAGCCTGGTAATGCACCTGGAATCTGGCAATTCATCTGGAATAGATACACCTGCCTGGAAATGGAAGTGTGTCTGGGTCTGGAAATGTACCCTGGGCCTGGAAATGTACCTAGGGTGAGGAGGTGTATTACCAGACAATAGATAGCGTACGCTTGGCCAGTCTGACCAATATTCCTACGTCTGCCCCATGCGGGCGGTTGTCACCCTCAGGCCACGCTGGCCAGGTAAGAAAATGCTGCAAGGATGTCACGCTGGTACGTCTTTATCCCACGATGGGACACCATATCCCAGCGCGGGATGGTGTCCCACAGGTGGGAGGACTTGTGGCTAGTGTTCCAGAACCGTTGGAAGTCCTGGGAGGGAGTGACTACCCCCCCAGCCCCCCCAGCCCCCCCCCAGCCACCCCCCCCCCCACCTCCCCGTACTGGTGGCTGATTCGTGGGCGCGTCCGGTGGAGGGCGAGCAGGGTTGGTGTCCAGAGTGGGCGAGGGAGAGTGAGGTAGTGAGGGAGCAGGAGGGAGAGTGAGGTAGTGAGGGAGCAGGAAGGAGAATGAGGTAGTGAGGGAGCAGGAAGGAGAATGAGGTAGTGAGGGAGCAGGAAGGAGAATGAGGTAGTGAGGGAGCAGGAAGGAAAGTGAATTAGTGAGGGAGCAGGAGGGAGAGTGAGGTAGTGAGGGAGCAGGAGGGAGAGTGAGGTAGTGAGGGAGCAGGAGGAAGAGTGAGGTAGTGAGGGAGCAGGAGGAAGAGTGAGGTAGTGAGGGAGCAGGAGGAAGAGTGAGGTAGTGAGGGAGCAGGAGGAAGAGTGAGGTAGTGAGGGAGCAGGAGGGAGAATGAGGTAGTGAGGGAGCAGGAGGAAGAGTGAGGTAGTGAGGGAGCAGGAGGAAGAGTGAGGTAGTGAGGGAGCAGGAGGAAGAGTGAGGTAGTGAGGGAGCAGGAGGGAGAATGAGGTAGTGAGGGAGCAGGAAGGAGAATGAGGTAGTGAGGGAGCAGGAAGGAAAGTGAATTAGTGAGGGAGCAGGAGGGAGAGTGAGGTAGTGAGGGAGCAGGAGGGAGAATGAGGTAGTGAGGGAGCAGGAGGAAGAGTGAGGTAGTGAGGGAGCAGGAGGAAGAGTGAGGTAGTGAGGGAGCAGGAGGAAGAGTGAGGTAGTGAGGGAGCAGGAGGGAGAATGAGGTAGTGAGGGAGCAGGAAGGAGAATGAGGTAGTGAGGGAGCAGGAAGGAAAGTGAATTAGTGAGGGAGCAGGAGGGAGAGTGAGGTAGTGAGGGAGCAGGAGGGAGAGTGAGGTAGTGAGGGAGCAGGAGGAAGAGTGAGGTAGTGAGGGAGCAGGAGGGAGAGTGAGGTAGTGAGGGAGCAGGAGGGAGAGTGAGGTAGTGAGGGAGCAGGAGGGAGAGTGAGGTAGTGAGGGAGCAGGAGGGAGAGTGAGGTAGTGAGGGAGCAGGAGGAAGAGTGAGGTAGTGAGGGAGCAGGAGGGAGAGTGAGGGAGAGCTAAGGAGCGAAGGACAAGGGCAGCGAGGGCGGGAGAGGAAGTGAGAGGAACCTACTCACTCATTAGGACAGACGTGTAACAATGGTGGGGAAGAGGGAGGGAGGGAGAGTAAAGGAGAGAGAGAGAGAGAGAGAGAGAGAGAGAGAGAGAGAGAGAGAGAGAGAGAGAGAGAGAGAGAGAGAGAGAGAGAGAGAGAAAGGAAACCCAGTGGTGCACAATATAGTGAGGGGAGGGGCAAATTAGACTAAAAATGAAGAAATACAATGGAGGCAACTGAGGGAAGGAGACGGGCTAGGATGTGAGAGTGGACCTGAGGGGAGCGAGCCACAGAGAGAGAGAGAGAGAGAGAGAGAGAGAGAGAGAGAGAGAGAGAGAGAGAGAGAGAGAGAGATCCTCATAATAGAATACAGGCCACAGTATGGGAAGTGGCCAGGAAAAGGATATTGTGAAGTGATGGTGGAGGGTGAGGGTATGGTGGAGGGTGAGGGTATGGTGGAGGGTCGGGGTATGGTGGAGGGTGAGGGTATGGTGGAGGGTGAGGGTATGGTGGAGGGTGAGGGTATGGTGGAGGGTGAGGGTATGGTGGAGGGTGAGGGTATGGTGGAGGGTGGGGGTATGGTGGAGGGTTGAGGGAGAGTAGAGAGGGGGGGGGTTGGTAGAGGGAGGTGGCAGGCGTGTCCTAATCACAGTTAACTGAACTAATCCACCCAATCAAGACAATTAGGCCCCCTCCCCCCCTCCCAGTACGCCACACACGCCTCCCCCCCCCTCCCCCTTCCCACTCCCCCACTCAAGCCTACAGCATGGCCGGTAAACAAATTCCCTTAATCCGGACGGGAGTTCGTATGGTCCGGTTCCCCGGCAGCCAAGACTCTTATCCGATCCCTCGTTCAAACGAACGACTGAGGCAGATAACACTAGTCAGACCAGCCAGCGTCTTGGGTGATTACAATGTTTGTTTTATCCGGCCAACTCCTTTATCCGATCATCATCTTTTTATCCGACCAACTCGTTTAAAGGATGAACCAGCCTTTAAGACGATAGACACGTTAACAAACTCGTAACTTTGAACCTTGTAGGATGATGGAGGAGCCTGACTAAAATGCAGACGATCATGTGTCGAGTATGCTGCATATGTGTCCAGTATGCTGCATATGTGTCGAGTATGCTGCATATGTGTCGAGTATGCTGCATATGTGTCGAGTATGCTGCATATGTGTCGAGTATGCTGCATATGTGTCGAGTATGCTGCATATGTGTCGAGTATGCTGCATATGTGTCGAGTATGCTGCATATGTGTCGAGTATGCTGCATATGTGTCGAGTATGCTGCATATGTGTCGAGTATGCTGCATATGTGTCGAGTATGCTGCATATGTGTCGAGTATGCTGCATATGTGTCGAGTATGCTGCATATGTGTCGAGTATGCTGCATATGTGTCGAGTATGCTGCATATGTGTCGAGTATGCTGCATATGTGTCCAGTATGCTGCATATGTGTCGAGTATGCTGCATATGTGTCGAGTATGCTGCATATGTGTCGAGTATGCTGCACTTGTGTCGAGTATGCTGCACTTGTGTCGAGTATATTGTCCTGACTAATAATAACAGGTGTTATGTTCTCGTCATGTCGAGTAATGTGTCGAGTATATCTAGTGTTTGGTAGCGCCGCCATGTTGGTCTGTTTCTGAGTAATATAATCTTATCGAAGGTAAACATTGATGAGTTAGACTGATGAGTTTGCATAAGTTGTTGTCTGAGTAATATAATCTAATCGAAGGTAAACATTGATGAGTTAGACTGATGAGTTTGCATAAGTTGTTGTCTGAGTATTGATCTTTCGGTCCGGAGAGAACAGATGATCATTACCATCACGTTGATCATTATGACCATGTTGATCATTATAATCACGTTGATCATTATAATCACTATGATAATCGTTAATGCTTTCATCAATATCATTCATTAAGGAATGAACTACATGATATGATATTGATAACGGGGTCAACACTCTCATGACCTTTCCTGAACACTGGCACGAAATGGAAGGAAAATGGTCCGAAATTCATATGTCGAATTTCCTGTAATGACTGACCTCTGAGTAATGACCTCTGAGTAATGACCTCTGAGTAATCACTTCAGTGACCTCAACCCCACCCCCCTATCCCACTATTTTCTATGTGTAGGACCACGTCTCTCTCTCTCTCTCTCTCTCTCTCTCTCTCTCTCTCTCTCTCTCTCTCTCTCTCTCTCTCTCTCTCTCTCTCTCTCTCTCTCTCTCTCTTCATCACCCTCTGCGCCAAGTCTTCCTCCACTTTCCCTCTTCATCATCATCTCCCCCCCCTCCCTCCTTGCCCAACCCCCCTCCCCTTCCCCTTACCTTCCAGCCTCCCTCACCCCCCCACCCCCCCCCACCCTCCCCCTCCCCCTCTCCAAAGAATTCCAACTCCCCCAAAAAAACAAACCATATTTCCTCGACCGTCCACCATATAAGACGGTCCAGCACCACAATGCCAGCCTCACCCCCAACACTGAGCGACGCCCGCCCGCCCAACCCCACGACAACCTCATCCCCACCCCACACCCTCAGCCAGCCCCACACCCACACCCCCACACCCCACAGTAGAGCATTTAGCTTGGCTTTTTAGCCATCATAGTCGCACCTATACTTCAGCCAGGCCCAGCCAGCACCCTCCCACTCACCACCTAATGAGCCGATTTCTGTGAGGCAGACGCGGCGCCCGAGGCTCGTTTTCTGTGAGACAGAGACCAGGATGGTACATTCTTTCTTGTGGGTTTGGCCTTGGCTGAATGTACGTGAGGTTAGTTAGGCTGGTGTGGGGTTAGTTAGGCTGGTGTGGGGTTAGTTAAGCTGGTGTGAGGTTAGTTAGGCTTGTGTGGGGTTAGTTAAGCTGGTGTGAGGTTAGTTAGGCTGGTGTGGGGTTAGTTAAGCTAGTGTGGGGTTAGTTAGGCTGGTGTGGGGTTAGTTAAGCTAGTGTGGGGTTAGTTAGGCTGGTGTGGGGTTAGTTAGGCTGGTGTGGGGTTAGTTAAGCTGGTGTGGGGTTAGTTAAGCTAGTGTGGGGTTAGTTAGGCTGGTGTGGGGTTAGTTAAGCTAGTGTGGGGTTAGTTAGGCTGGTGTGGGGTTAGTTAGGCTGGTGTGGGGTTAGTTAAGCTGGTGTGGGGTTAGTTAAGCTAGTGTGGGGTTAGTTAAGCTGGTGTGAGGTTAGTTAGGCTGGTGTGGGGTTAGTTAGGCTGGTGTGGGGTTAGTTAGGCTGGTGTGGGGTTAGTTAGGCTGGTGTGGGGTTAGTTAGGCTGGTGTGGGGTTAGTTAAGCTGGTGTGGGGTTAGTTAAGCTAGTGTGGGGTTAGTTAGGCTGGTGTGGGGTTAGTTAGGCTGGTGTGGGGTTAGTTAAGCTGGTGTGGGGTTAGTTAAGCTGGTGTGGGGTTAGTTAGGCTGGTGTGGGGTTAGTTAAGCTAGTGTGGGGTTAGTTAGGCTGGTGTGGGGTTAGTTAGGCTGGTGTGGGGTTAGTTAGGCTGGTGTGGGGTTAGTTAAGCTAGTGTGGGGTTAGTTAGGCTGGTGTGGGGTTAGTTAGGCTGGTGTGGGGTTAGTTAGGCTGGTGTGGGGTTAGTTAGGCTGGTGTGGGGTTAGTTAGGCTGGTGTGGGGTTAGTTAGGCTGGTGTGGGGTTAGTTAGGCTGGTGTGGGGTTTGCTGAGTGGTTTAGTTTATGTTTATGCTCGACTTGGTTTAAATCTCTCTCTCTCTCTCTCTCTCTCTCTCTCTCTCTCTCTCTCTCTCTCTCTCTCTCTCTCTCTCTCTCTCTCTCTCTCTCTCTCTCCCTGTGTGGGGAAGGAGAACACAGGCATTATGGGCAGTTAGTCTCACCAGGAGTGAGTCATTCATATATCTTCCATGTAATTATATGTATGTTTCTCACATATCACTACGGCCACTCTCGCCCAGGGCTGCTGTGAGACAGGTGGAAGTGTGAGAGAGAAATATTTCCACAATTCTAAAATTCTTTCTTTTTTTGTTTGTTGTGCGATGGCGTTTTTATTTCCGTTGTAGTTAAAAAGATGTTTCTGTATATATTTATTGGTCCAGCTGGTGTTTTCATACATACATACATACATACATACATACGTACATACATACATACATGCATATATGCATACATACATACGTACGTAAAGGTAATGTTGATGTTCAAAATGTTTTATTCAGAACATATTGGAGAATTTCGATGTAAGTATTTATTTCTCAGTCATCAGTTTTATTTATCATTTTGTTTTCATCTATCAGTGTTATCAAATATTTATTTCTCAGCTAACACCTTTTTATTAATCATTTTCCTCTCATATATCAATATTTTATCAAATATTTATTTCTCAGTTATCAATATTTCATCAATTATTTATTCCTTCATTAAGTGCATCGTACCAACACCTTAGTTTCCACTACTTTGCATACGACATTTTCTTCAACAACCACAACGTGTTTATGATGATGTTTGTATTTGTTTATTTGTTAGAGGTGATGGAAGGATGACAGGGCTTTTGTTGTGGATGATTTTGTCCATTCCATGTCCTCTGGGGCAGCCCATCCTGAACTACATATCATATTTCATCTAAACATATATGAGTTAAATTTTCTATCGATTACATTTACATAAACTGTGGTACACATGTCGGAAATCCTGTATTAAATTCTTCACAAAAACATAAAATAATTTCTTGATCTATACCATGATGCTCACAGACGCTCCCTTAATGGAAGTGTTTTCACCAGTTCTTGATCCGAAAGTGAAGTCATGAATTTCTCTTCGCCTTTACAGCCAGCAAACAAGCAATGCGAAGACGCCACTCCATGAGTTTCCTACTTACCCCCCCCCCCCCCCCGCACATAGACCCAAACAATGCACCAGAACAGACAATATAAACAAGGAAAATAGGTTCACAAAATACGTCAGCTTACTTCAGACGTAACCCCGCCACACTACGTTATAAGAACAGCCAACATATGAGGCATTGTGTAGCAGTGTTGGCCCACATCCTCCTCCACTTGACCAGACTTATCAACACATGTCCACCACCAGTCTTGTGGGTGGTCGGTGATCACATGTACCTGGGGTAAGCTGGGGAGGAGGTACCTGGGGTAAGCTGGGGAGGAGGTACCTGGGGTAAGCTGGGGAGGAGGTACCTGGGGTAAGCTGGGGAGGAGGTACCTGGGGTAAGCTGGGGAGGAGGTACCTCGGGTAAGCTGGGGAGGAGGTACCTGGGGTAAGCTGGGGAGGAGGTACCTGGGGTAAGCTGGGGAGGAGGTACCTGGGGTAAGCTGGGGAGGAGGTACCTCGGGTAAGCTGGGGAGGAGGTACCTCGGGTAAGCTGGGGAGGAGGTACCTGGGGTAAGCTGGGGAGGAGGTACCTGGGGTAAGCTGGGGAGGAGGTACCTCGGGTAAGCTGGGGAGGAGGTAACTGGGGTAAGCTGGGGAGGAGGTACCTGGGGTAAGCTAGGGAGGAGGTACCTGGGGTAAGCTGGGGAGGAGGTACCTGGGGTAAGCTGGGGAGGAGGTACCTGGGGTAAGCTGGGGAGGAGGTACCTGGGGTAAGCTGGGGAGGAGGTATGATGATGATGTCAAGATTCATCCACCACTGCCTCAAGACGGATCTCTCTCTCTCTCTCTCTCTCTCTCTCTCTCTCTCTCTCTCTCTCTCTCTCTCTCTCTCTCTCTCCCTCCCCTCTAGTCTTGCAGGCCCCATTATAAGGCTGCTTCATATTTCAGCCCACTTTAAGAGCAGTGAGGTGGGCCTAACCCACCACCCACCACACCACCAAATCCAGACACTTGCCATAAATAACCCACCCAGTGAGCACCCTCACCTCGCTCGCTCCATGATTATTGTATTATTATTATTATTATTATTATTATTATTATTATTATTATTATTATTATTATCATTATTATTATTACTATTATTATTATTATTATTATCAAAATTATTATTATTATTATTATTATTATTATTATTATTATTATTATTATCATTATTATTATTATTATTATTATCATTTATATTATTATGATTATTATCATTATGATTATTGTTATCATCATCATTATTATCATTATCATTATCATTATTATCACTAAGTCACTTAGATGTTAATGATGTATAGTTTCAGAGTACATAATGACCCCGGGATGTGTACTCTACATGTCATATCAGTTTCTGAAAGGATATGAAATATGTAAGTTTTTTTCGTGTTCAGATAAGAAATAAGATCCCAATATTTTACCACAAGAAGACTTTCTCTTTTCGCCAGTTTATGACCTTACAGCCTGTGCGACAGTTTTTACATGAGACCGGCAGCAAACACGCGTCCGCCGACCGGCCACCATCTTCGCTGCCAGACGTACAATAAAAGCAATGATAACCCTTTCCCCTTGACCCGTGCTGACCTGCAAGACGTCCTGCACTTCCTATATGTTGTTATAGACATGTTGTTGACAATATTGTGGGGAAAGACAGTAACAACAACCAGGATGTAAACTCGACCCAAATTCCTATACAACGAATAATGATAAACGGATCTAAGGTCCATCAGAACAATCCAGATGGTGATTATGAACAATTTAACTGTTTAGGTCATTATGTAATGTGACCCCGGGGTCAGTGGTCACCCTGGGACGTGACGGCAGGTGACCCGGCGTCAGCCAAGGTCACTGGTCATCTCTGGAGAGCGTGACGGAAGCTGGTGGCTCGTCATGTGACGCCAAGAGCCTTGTTTAGTCAGCTGTCCTGGCTGTAGACCAATCAGGAGCCAGGGTCGTAAAAGGTCGTTAGCGTCAAGCCACGATCACCGACCCATCATTCCACAACACCTTCATGTGTTGCGGGTCACCAACGCTACGTACCCCATGACACACACACACACACACACACACACACTTGGGAGCGGGTGTCATTAACGTGTAGTCGTCAGTAGTGAAGCTCGGGGACCTGGGTTCGCATCCCACCAGACGCTTCACCTAATATCCAATTTATTTTTCATCAGATCCCGATCCCTCAAGGCACGCCAGTCCCCCCCAGCCCAGCTTTAACTCTCACATTGACTCTCACATTGACTCTCACATTGACTCTCACATTGACTCTCACATTAACTCTCACATTGACTCTCACATTAACTCTCACATTGACTCTCACATTGACTCTCATTTTGATTTAGAATTTTCCAATAGGTTCATGTTCCCGGGTGTTTTGGCGCCCATTCATCCTCGCCTCCTGTATACTGCTGACAAGGTCTGTATATATATATATATATATATATATATATATATATATATATATATATATATATATATATATTCCTATGAGTTTCCCACGTAGCGAGGTAGCGTTAGAATATACGATGAACGGCCTCATTCGCTCCCTCGCCCGCTCTCTCAGCCCCCAGGCCACAGGTAAACACCACAACCTTTCAGAGGTTTGTCTTACCCGCCTCACACGACCTCGTTCTGGCCAGTGCGACCTCGTCGAGCTGTGAGGCGGTCCACGTACTCACATACAAACACAACCAACAACAGATTGTACTAATTACAACAATGAGGATAATGACTCATTGCTTTAGCGACCATCAACACATACAACACACCATCACTGCTCACAACACAGCCCGACCTCATCATGCTTACAACACAACCCGACCTCATCATGCTTACAACACAACCCGACCTCATCATGCTTACAACACAACCCGACCTCATCATGCTTACAACACAACCCGACCTCATCATGCTTACAACATCCCTTACCACGCCCACCCACACCACTACATAAACAAACGCCAGACTGAAATACAGCAATACAGTGCCCATCTTGACACACACTACAGCGGCCTGTACCCACATAGACACCCCCCCCCCCTCTCCCCACACCCTGGCAAACGATACCTTAAAACACATCCACTCTCTAACGATCCAACAAGCATCGAAGGATCACTCTCCCTCCAATCCAATCTTAAATTTCACTTTCAGGAAGACCCACCTGAAACTACACTCCCTAGACACGTACGGGTCATGCTGTCTTCCCTGCGTGCTGGACCCCACCCGTGTCTCCATCGTCACAAAGAGGAGCTCAGCGTCACAAGACGCGTCACGCATAAGACACACCGTCACACCGTCTATACTGATGACACTGAGCGCTCACTCCTCAGTTGTCCTCCGCCCACCACATGACGGCACACACACACACATACACACACACACACACACACACACACATCACCCGTGTGGTCAACACCCCCGCACAGTGGACGTGGCTAGCTTCCTGAGTGCTGTGGGAGCCACGTAAGAGAAGATTCTCGTGCATGAAGGTAAGGTACGAGAGAGAGAGAGAGAGAGAGAGAGAGAGAGAGAGAGAGAGAGAGAGAGAGAGAGAGAGAGAGAGAGAGCCTGAACCGGGCAAGAATTATAGGCATAAGCACAAGCCAATGGACCATAACATACCATGGGTTATGTGGGCTGGGTTATCGTGGACGGACGGTGAGAGGAGGAGCAAGTGAGAGGAGGAGCAAGTGAGAGGAGGAGCAAGTGAGAGGAGGAGGAAGGGGAGGAGAGGACCCCCAGGCCTACCCACCTAGCATTAACGCGTAGCGCTCAACACACGTGTGGCTGGATGTATGGTACCGCGTACCTTACGAGGGAGATGAAAGAAAGAATCAGCGGGACACATATGAAACATGCGAATGATAGAGAAAAACTGACTGAAGCAAATGAGATAAACGAAACTGTATCATAAACACTTGCCAGTGGGGTACCCCCACTTCAAGTGCGAAGCCAGGTCTCCCCCTGGCTCAACTACCCCTGCCAGGGAGGGGGAGTGGAGGGGTAAATATGCCGACTTTACGAGGGAGTACGACACTATGAAGGTTAAGGAAAGGCGAGAGATAAGAAATATATGAACAAAACAGATTCAAAACTCATACTAAGCAGTGTTAAGTGTTTATCTTCACTTGATGCTGGATAATACTGGTATGAACAGAGTTCAACACGCTAGGATCATTGTCGTGTTCTGCTGTGTTTAATGATGTTAAAAATGGTACTAAGTACTGACCAGTGTTATAATATTATGATACAATGTTAAATTATGGGACTGAGTTATGTTAATGAACAAGACAGGATCGAATAGTAATGGTAACACTGCATCGAACTGAATGTGAACAATCAAGTGTTACGCTGTGACGGGGCAGGTGTTGAACAGTGTTACGGTGTGACGGGGGAGGTGTTGAACAGTGTTACGGTGTGACGGGGCAGGTGTTGAACAGTGTTACGGTGTGACGGGGCAGGTGTTGAACAGTGTTACGGTGTGACGGGGCAGGTGTTGAACTGTGTTACGCTGTGACGGGGCAGGTGTTGATCAATGTTACGCTGTGACGCAGAGTGACGGAGCGCTAAACAAAATGTTAATGTTAAATTGTATCAAAATGTTGAGCAGATCTGAGCAGAACGATGTTAAATTTTAAGTACATTTGTGTTAAATTGTGTCTGACAACGTTAAATAGAACAAATAATATCCTTCATACTTACATAATGTTAAAAGGTTGTAAACAACATTAAACAACGTTACAAAGTTGTAAACAGTATTAAACAATGTTACAAAGTTGTAAACAACATTAAACAACGTTACAAAGTTGTAAACAGTATTAAACAATGTTACAAAGTTGTAAACAGTATTAAACAATGTTACAAAGTTGTAAACAACATTAAACAACGTTACAAAGTTGTAAACAGTATCAAACAATGTTACAAAGTTGTAAACAGTATCAAAAAATGTTACAAAGTTGTAAAACACTTACAAATGAATTAGTATCAATTGCCAAGTCTCTTTTCGACAGTGAGGTGATTTGTTTGTGGTAGTTGGTGGCAGTTCTCGCAACAATGCGGCAAACTACTTGTTACAATTGCCTAGTAACCGTTAACTACTTGTTACAAGTGCCTGTTAACTGTTAACAGAGGAGCTAATGGTTCTCCCGCCACCTCACTGTTATCCAGAGTACGTCTGGCAGCGGAGCGGAGCGTGACGTACGACGGACGTTATGTGTCGTACTGCCTCCCACCTGATGGTGACCTGGGCGGCTGGCAGTGCGTCTTTCCCACCTGGAGACTGCCAGGTCATGGGTCACCTGTGGATCTGCCTCTCTCCTGCCAGGTCATGGGTCACCTGTGGACCTGCCTCTCTCCTGCCAGGTCATGGGTCATCTGCGGACCTGCCTCTCTCCTGCCAGGTCATGGGTCATCTGTGGACCTGCCTCTCTCCTGCCAGGTCATGGGTCACCTGTGGACCTGCCTCTCTCCTGCCAGGTCATGGGTCACCTGTGGACCTGCCTCTCTCCTGCCAGGTCATGGGTCATCTGTGGACCTGCCTCTCTCCTGCCAGGTCATAGGTCATCTGTGGACCTGCCTCTCTCCTGCCAGGTCATGGGTCATCTGTGGACCTGCCTCTCTCCTGCCAGGTCATAGGTCATCTGTGGACCTATGCGTTACCGTATATCTGACGAATAACTGACAGATAACTAACTCGTGCTGTGTGAATTTTGATAAAAAGAAAAAAGATAATTTCCCAGGAAAGATGAGAATATTGGGTTTGTTTAGGTTCAAACATTTCTCAATATATACAGTTGGTCAGGACAGTTGATACTGTATTTATAATCTTCATTATTAAATCTAATTCGTAAAAATGATATCCGGCTTAAATGTTACTTCTAATTAGTATATATAATTAGTTACTTGGGTTTAATGAGTGTGAAGGTCATTAACAAAAATAATGACAAAAGATGAAGGATTGTATATATGAGTTGTGCTTGTGATACAAGGTCAGGCCCAGGTGTTCATCTTGACCCTCCACCACACACACACCTCTCGTGTGGTTGGGTCGCTGTGGTACACCTTCCTCTGTCATTGTGTGAGCAAGAGACGGCTCGAACAATGTGGTTCATCCAAGCTCACGTAACAAGGGATTGTTATAAGAGATTATTCAGGAAAGTCGCCATATGAAAGGTTAGAACCAAGGGTTTGGGTTGAATTGAAAAGTCGTGTTGATCTTTAAGATGCGGGATAGCGAAGTTGCCCTCAAGTCCACCATCACTAAAAGTGCAAATCAATTATAGGAAGAGACGAAAAACTAAGGATCCGTGGAATTAATCTAATGTTTAAGAGAGTGAAGTATTTTAGGTCTGGAGAGATGATTTCAAGACATAAAACTCTGATATAAGAAGGACTTCAGAGGGACTTATGTTTTATGATGTTTAAAGGAAATTGATAACCTTCAGGGAGAAGGTGTATTTACCTCATATATTGTGTGACATTCTTGTGGTAAAGAGATTATTAATAACATACGTTGCATCGAAAATGGTCAGATGGTTCAGAAAGAACAAAGAAAATGGTATTTTAAATGAATATCGCATCTCGAAACATTCAAAATGTTAATCCGAGCTTAAAAAATGTTATAATTATGAAAACATCATAGAATTTAGAGATTACTTAGGAAGGACTTGACTATATGGACATTTGACCTTCACAATATACGATAACATTAGATCAAGAAGTTCGTGTGATGACCCTGCAGGAGGTTCTGCCTCACGAAGACGTGACACTGAGGTGAGGGTAAGGTCCTGGACAGACGATGTTTTGACTTCGTTATTAACAACACAGCTAAGAGTGTTACGTCATCAGGATTAATGTGACAAGGTATTAGATCTTTTTCCCCAGTATGAAGATGAGGGGATTTACTTCTCAATACACAGGATGTATAAGGATTTCCACAAAATCCTGGAGTAAGGAGGATTACTTATCATATTAGATATATTTTATCTCGATCTTTTTTTAATCTGGTCAGTTTAAGAAATCGGAAATTTTTTTCTCTCACTTTTACCCAGACGAACGCACGTGGGGCTTGGCTGTGGGGGCTTGGCTGTGGGGCTTGGCTGTAGGGCTTGGCTGTGGGGCTTGGCTATGGGGCTTGGCTGTGGAGGGTGTGCTCTGGTGTCAGAATACATTACATGACAAGTAGGGAGGGATACGTGCACACGGGGCCGTTGTTAGTTTGATCCTGACGCTACCAGGCCAAGGTGGGAAAGATACTTCAGGACAAGAAAATACTTCAGTGTAGAACGTAGGGAAGACATTAAGTCCAGCCCGGTCGCTTAGTTTTAAACAGAGGGACATTAACGCAACGAAACCCAAGATGGATGACCCCAGCCATGGCAGCAAACATACACTCCCACATACACACACATGTGCCTCCAGCCCACCACACCTCCCTCCCTCCCTCCCTCCCTCTAGCCTGACTCAGCGTGTGACGTGCGATACGTGCTGGAGGCCCGCCCGTCCAGCGCACCTGCTGCCTGTGTCCTGCCTGAGGGAAGGATGCGACAGCATCCTGTGAGGGAGGAACTCTACATCCTTCCTCCTTCTGCCACTCATAGTCTCTCCCTCTCACTAACCTTGTCTCTATAGCTAAACCTTATACATATATACGTATAAGAGAGGTCATGTAACCTGAGGTCCCCGCCCTTCCTCTGCTGTGGCAAACCCTCCATCAACAGATTTCTCATCAGTTTCCTGAGGAACGTCCCAATGTCTGACCAGAAATATACGTAGACCATATATCTTATACTGCCCCACGGCTGCTGATATACCCATACATCAGTGTAGCAATATAGCTTTTATAGTGTGTGTGTGTGTGTGTGTGTGTGTGTGTGTGTGATCGTTCCCTATCATAGATCAGCAACTTTCTAATGACGCCATCACATATGATGATATCATAACATGACGCAGCGAGTGGCGGGAGACCAGCAGGGATATCTCTCTTCCTCACTGCTAAAGTCACTGGACACAACCACTTCACAGTCACACTCACTGTCTCCACGCTGAACCCGCTCGTCCAGCGACATACGCCTGGGGGTCCTCGCTCGTTACCCCCTACAGCGTCGGACGTAGCAGAATTTACGTCACACATACGACAGATTCAGATGAACGTAGACGGTGATCAATCGGCCATCAACCTTAGCAGAGGGACTCACACTGAGCAGACGCTCGCAGAAAGTGATGGAGAACGACGGAACGACATTTCTCACTGGTATAACTGCTCATCTCTGCCATTATCCTCACCATACCTTCCATGTTGCTGACACAACCTTCCTGCACACCAGTAATATATTTTCCCATCAATATATCATCCCAGCAGTCAGCAGTGATCCCATGCTAAAGATATGGATGAATGATTATGCTTGAGAGTTCTTCATCATGCGTCTGGCAACGTCGTCGGCGTGTGTCTAGAAAGGGGGCAGAAAGGCTCACTTTCTTTATAGCATACATTGCTATATACAGCAATGCTATCTGACACTAAAATCATTGAGTTTCGTTCTAACAGAACATATAATGGCTAGAACATATCATTGAGAAGAACGCCATATGAACGATGATTTCATCTGACGAACATCTTAATTGGGTAATTAGTATTGGGCAGTTATCATCAAACCTCTGCCACTGGCATGTTGACAGTCCAGAGTTTGTTTCAAAAGAGAAACTTTAGATTCACTCACTGTAAAGAGACGCTGCTTCAGATGTGTGAATGAACCACTTCTGGTGATACTGCTTCAGAAGTCTGGCTTCAATAAAACACTGGTCGTACAAGTAGTTTAGAAGCGGAAATGAAGCATTGTTTGAACCAAAGATTTAGAAAAACGAATGAAACATTCTTCGACGTATTTCATTATGACCAATTTTTCCCAAATGAATCAGATTTTTCCTTCATAATAAACTTAATATAGTTTTTCCCTTCATAATGAAGTCAGTTTTGCTTGTAATTTGCAGCATTTGCTGTGGGCCTCAGCCAGGCTTTCCCTCTTAATTAGCTTCATCAGTTTTGTTCGGGGGTTTAGGGAGAACCTGGCTGTGGGGCAGGAAACATTGGCCAAATATTTTATTGAATATTTTCAAAGTTTTTCGTTATGACCAAAATTATTTTGATAAACGAATTATTTGCCGAATGGGTCAGCCTACTATGTTGGGTGAGACCTTGCTATGTTGGGTCATGTTGGGTTATGTTGGATGTGCGTCACACAGGATCACCTAAATTGATACAGAGTTTACACAGGATTTGGAATAAAATGTATAATGAGGAGAGTGGACGTGATACAACTCTCTCTCTCTCTCTCTCTCTCTCTCTCTCTCTCTCTCTCTCTCTCTCTCTCTCTCTCTCTCTCTCTCTCTCTCTCTCTGTGCGAGCGCTACCTCTGTCATCGTAAGTACCCCTCTCTGCAGGTTAGCATGAGAGGTGAATCAGATGCTGTTTGCAGATGATGTGATTTTGTTATCAGACTTCAGAGAGAAACTACAGACGTGAGTGACGGAGTTTGAGAGACAGACAGTAGACCAAAGAAGAGATTAACTGTGAGCAACAGTCAGGTGATGAGGTCCACCTGGTAGGTCAGACGCGGTGGTGTGTGTGTGTGTGTGTGTGTGTGTGTGTGTGTGTGTGTCTGAACAGGGAGGACCATGAGAGTGTGGAGTGCTGTGGGCACCTGGGAGCAGCAGAGGATGAAACCATAGGTGGTGATGGGGTAAGGCCCTGAGTGCACTGAGGAATGTGTGAAGGAGAGGTTGTTGTGTTAGGGCGTAGATCGCTGTGTCTGAAGGTTTAGTGGCGTCTACAGAGTTGTGTGGACGTGAGTCTTGGGCCTGGTGTGGATGAGGAAGGATGAGGTGTGGACGTACTGGAAATGTGATGGGTTAGGTGGGCTGGTCTCGTGATGGTGGTAAGCAAAGTATGAGTGAGGGCGTTGACCAGGGTATGCAGACATGGTTCACACACATGAAAAGGATGAGTGAAGAGAGGTCGACTAAAAGGATCCACGTATCAGAACTGAAGGAATGTGGAGACAATAATGCGCGGAGAGGATAAAGTGAAGGGGCTGTAGGGTATCTGGTTCTGAACATTCAAGAGGGCGAAACGTATACGCAGGATAAAATAATTGGATCATTGTGATATAGTAGGGATGACGTGCTGTCCATCAGTTGAACCAGAGCGTATATAGTATATGCATATATAAAATGGTTCTCATCAGGTCTTCCCTCACTCTTCTCTCTTCCGTGGTGGGCAAATCTAAGGCCTCTAGCTTTTCCTTGTCACTCAGCTCTTAAATCTGGTACCATCTTTGTTACCCTCTTCTGGGCTTTCTCTTTTCTCTTCTTTACGTGCAGTGACCAAACCTGAGACGCAGACTCTACCTTTAGCCTTATGTTGGATGTGAACAGCATCATGAGTATTTCCTTATCCATGAACTTAAATGTAAATACAATTGTAATATTTACCAGCAGAAACTTAATGTCTGTGGAAGTTTGGTGAGATGCGAGAATGGAGTCAACTTCCAAGTCTCTCTCACACACAGGTTCCTGCAGGTTCTCTCCTGCCAGATCACATCAGTAGCGAGGCATTCATCCACTGTGAGCCACCCTCTTTGCTCTACATTTATCAGACCAACTTTGGAGTTTGTTTAGGTTCCCTTGTAAGCTGATGCAATCTCCCTCGCTTACTTCCTTCATCACCTTGGCATCATCCGTAAACATGTTCAGGCAGGATTCTAATTCTTCTGGCAAGTCTTTCACATAGATCAGGAAGACCAGTGGTCCCAGAACCGAACCCAACGGTACGCACTTGCAATTTATTTTGAGAGCTGTTCCTTGACGTGTCTTTTGTATCCTTCCAATAAGATGTCATTTACCATTTTGTATCGGCTTAGATATCCAACTTCTTCACCAGCTTCTGATGTCATTCACTGTCAGATACATTCTGGCAGTCCAAGTACAGACCATCTACTCAGTCGTGTGTTTGGTTTAACAAGAGAACTCACTCTCTCGTAGACATCTGTGAGGTTCGTTACACACGACATTCTTTCCCTGATGCTCTGTTGACTCCCACTTGGGTCGTCACTCTGCACAAGGTCGTTCATTTCCTTTTGGATTATCTTCACCAGCCAGCGCCTCACACACGACGCTGGCCCGGGAGACTTGTCTGTAGATCAGCGGATCCTGTAGGTCATCTACGTCTCGTGATATCACATCTGCGTTCTTCAACCCTCTTGACACTTAACCTTTTCCCATCGACATCTTGACTAGTGTTTCAAGAGTATCTGGAGACATGTTCGTGATATATGATGATGCTTCATGCAGGACCATCACACTTACTATAAGCTCAAGACCCTGCAGTCTTCTATATACGTCGTCATTAGATATTTCAATGCATCCCAAGGCCTTCTCTCCATCCCATCTTCTGTCTGTGTAAATATCTATTTGTATTGTGTGGGAAGGAGTCTTACACTCATGGGAGCCCTATCTATTGTGTATGTGTGTGTGTGTGTGTGTGTGTGTGTGTGTGTGTGTGTGTGTGTGTGTGTGTGTGTGTGTGTGTGTGTCTTCGTCAACATGAACACACGTTACCATTCAGTGTTTGCTAATTTACCTCATATAAAAGTACACAACGCACCTGAGCGACCACTATTATGTCCTCATTGTATTGTGAGGTTACGCTAAGCTGTGCGCCACTCTCCCACCGTCAGCCTCACTCTCGCACACACCTGATCTGAATTGATTATCAGAAAATACAATACCGTGTTACTGAGTCTGGCTGGTGTGTGTGTGTGTGTGTGTGTGTGTGTGTGTGTGTGTGTGTGTGTGTGTGTGTGTGTGTGTAGTGTAATGTTATTTCGTATTTGGACAGTACGGGGGAGGAAGTTCTACCTTCATGAGTTCCTGTGTCTTGAACTTTTTCATGAACCATAATTCTAAACTTTTTTATGTTGTCAGCATTCACAATATTGTCCCATAACTTATTCTCTTCGTTCAATATTCCGATACCATAAAACTATTTATTTACTGCCAACAAGTTTCTTACTTTATTTTTTGATGTGACTTTTAGCTCTTGATATGACCTTTGGCTGTTGATATGACCTTTGGCTGTTGACATGAATTTTGGTTGCTGAAATGACCTTTGGCTGTTGGAGACTTTGTCTGTTCTTTCTCGAGGTCTCTGGAGGGATCTTTCTTCGTCCACGTCGTTAACTTGGTTTACAAACATAAAGACTGAGATAAAGTCCACGTCAGAGTTCTCTTTCTGGTGGTGGGCAAGTTTATGGCCTCTAACCTTCCCCTGCAACTCCGCCTCGTATTTTAGGTATCCATCTTTGCTGTTCTTCTCCTCTGGATCTTCTCTATTCGCTTTCTTTTAAGTGAGGTGATAAATCCTGGACGCATAGTCTAGCTTCCGTCCAATGTAAGTTCTAATTAGCATTTGTAACATCAGTTTACCCACGTACACAACTGCAAGTCTGAGGCCATCCAGGAACACTTTGACCCTTGTCGCTTTTCCTGACGCAGAGGTCCTGCCTCAGTACAATGTCGATCTCCAAGTCTTTTTCTCGTACAGATTCCTGCAGCTTGTTATCTGCCAGAATACACTCTTTTTCAAGTCTTCTTTCACTGTGTTCCATCTTCATTCTTTCATCAGTTTACAACAGAGCTCCAGATACGAACAAAAGTCCACATCGAGGACAGCGAGGAAAGACCTTGATTGAGATGTGAAGTGGATCAATGAAAGGATGGAAGAAGAAAAGATGACAAACATTTTAAGGAAAATCAGAGGAAATGGAAAATGCACCTTTAAAAAGAGTCAGGTCAGTGGAAAGACATTAGAAGGTAGAGAGAGTGCTGAAGCTCCGAGGTGTAAGGAAAGAAACAGACATCACAGTGACCCATTCTTGAGTTGCCAACGGCTGCCAATAACCGCGTGACACTAGTTTGCAGAGTAATCTTTTGTTATTGCTTAGGTTGACCTTTATTAACCAAGTAACATACCAATCCTGAAGTTTAACTAAGTCTCTTTGCAAGATGATGCGATCTTAAACATTCCTTACTTCCCTCACGACCTTGGCATCATCTGCAAATATATACAGGTGGGAACCCAGCCTTTCTGGCACATGTACGGAGATCAAGAAGATCAATGGTTCCTTAGCCAATCCCTGCAACACACCATCATTAATGAACTGCAACTCACTAAGAATAGTCTCCTGTCATGTATTTTCTATTCCTATCCAGAAAGATGGTTTTCAGTCCACCGAGGGAGTCTCCCTCTCATTTCTTCCTGGAAATCCAGGTTCTTTACCAGTCCTTCTACTTAGCACAGTGTCAAATGCTTTCAGACAGCCCACGAACACATGCGTCGTCCACCCATTCGTCTCCATCAGTAACGAAGTTCACAGTTTCATAGAAATCCATTCATAGTCTCTGGTGGACGCGTGATGAGCCAGGTGATCATCTCCCCGGTGATGCGAACACTACATACTGTACTAGTCAGTACATCACTACTGGAACCCCAGGTTCTCCTCCCTTAATGTTGGCACGACCTACGCTCTCGTGCCCTCTCCCCCTCCCCCTCGACATTACGGCCTCTTCTAAAGGATTTTTTTAACATTTCAACCTTGACAGAGAGAGAGAGAGAGAGAGAGAGAGAGAGAGAGAGAGAGAGAGAGAGAGAGAGAGAGAGAGTACTACATGTGTGCTACAGGGAGAGGGTTTTGCACTGGTGTTGCCCCGACTATAAAGCTTGTATATTTGTATCATGACTTTACTGGGGATAGGGGATTAAGAATACTTCCCACGTATTCCCTGCGTGTCGTAGAAGGCGACTAAAAGGGGAGGGAGCGGGGGGCTGGAAATCCTCCCCTCTCGTTTTTTTTTTAATTTTCCAAAAGAAGGAACAGAGGGGGCCAGGTGAGGATATTCCAAAAAAGGCCCAGTCCTCTGTTCTTAACGCTACCTCGCTAGCGCGGGAAATGGCGAATAGTTTAAAAGAAAAAGAAAGAAAGACTTTACTCATATACATACACACACACACACACACACACACACACACTCATTCTAAGCCGGGTACCCATTTACCGACCGGCCCCGAAGGGAGGATGAACACCTGGGTCTGGTGTGGGTTGATAGCCGCACCCAGGATTCGAACCCATGCGAACCCGATCCTGTGTGGGCCGGTGATGGTTCATGGTCAGTCATGCAATCCACGGAGACCCGTCATGTGTGTGCATGAACAGAGACGCATCACACACTCGATATTCTGATGAGTTTGGAAAATATCAAACATTCTCACCAATATTCAGATCCAATATTCTGGACCAGTCACTAGACAACCCACAATATCTAAACATCCATCTTTTCTCCCGAATATTCACATGACTAGTCTTACGTCATGATTCACATGACTAGTCTTACGTCATGATTCACATGACTAGTCTTACGTCATGATTCACATGACTTGTCTTACGTCATGATTCACATGACTAATCTTACGTCATGATTCACATGACTTGTCTTACGTCACGATTCACATGACTAGTCTTACGTCATGATTCACATGACTTGTCTTACGTCATGATTCACATGACTAGTCTTACGTCATGATTCACATGACTAGTCTTACGTCATGATTCACATGACTTGTCTTACGTCATGATTCACATGACTAATCTTACGTCATGATTCACATGACTAATCTTACGTCATGATTCACATGACTAGTCTTACGTCATGATTCAAATGACTAGTCTTACGTCACGATTCACATGACTAGTCTTACGTCATGATTCACATGACTTGTCTTACGTCATGATTCACATGACTAGTCTTACGTCATGATTCACATGACTTGTCTTACGTCATGATTCACATGACTTGTCTTACGTCATGATTCACATGACTTGTCTTACGTCATGATTCACATGACTTGTCTTACGTCATGATTCACATGACTAGTCTTACATTCATCATTCACTACGTCTGACGTCATCCCAGACACCGCCGGGCACAGACCTGCGGCCTCAGTAGACTCGACAGAGCGATGCCGCAACTTCCCTTGATGCGGTTGCGGCACCTGGGCAAGCGGGAGGAAATGGCTCGGTCCTGGGGGGAGTGGGGGGGCTCTCTGGGGCACGAGACAGAAACATACCCCCCCACTGTGATCCCGGGGGGGGGGGGGGGCTTGCTCGCTCCCTCTGTGTACGTTGGCAGGTATGACTGTTGGCTTATGTATGGAGTTATATATGAATATACCATACATGTAGGTGTGTGAGTGTATATATATATATATATATATATATATATATATATATATATATATATATATATATATATATATATATATATATATATATATATATATATATATATATATATATATATATCCACGGGTAAATGAAACACGATAAGTTGCCAAGTGCACTTTCGTGTAATAATCACATTATTAGGGGAGACACAAGAGAGAAATATAACTGCTATATACAACGAAGAGACTTAGCTAGGACGCCACTTGGTAAACAAATGACTGACTCAGTACAACAGTTATTAATTCGTCACTACAGTCACAGTTGTACACTTTCTTATGTTTATAAAGTCAGACTCAAAGGTCCAGCCAGAGCCAAGAGTTCGATTGCACTTTAATGTTACTGAAATATTAATACACAACATTTTATCAATAGGTAAGTTGGTATTGATCAAAGTTGTAACAGCGGAACATAAAGTCTTATACCTGATTATGTTCATTTGAGGTCAAGTTCAAAGGTCAAGGTCAAAACCTTGTGTGTAACATGACTGCCCGTAAATGTTTGTGTCTATGGTATCCCATGACTGATGCAAACCCAACTCACAACATGTGTACAACCTGTTGTGTTGTACACAGTTCTCAGGTCTTTGGAGGTCACAAGCCACTGTACGTTCCACTGCTGACAGATGACATGTACACAGTATTGTGAGAGAGAGAGAGAACGCGTTGAAGTGGATCAAATCTAAACATCATATCCATACAGACCTTCACCTCCCAGCAGCCAACCCCAGCACAGGCCCACCCCACCTCACAACAGCCGCCCCCAACCCCCCCTGACACATATAACCCTGAGTGGGTTGTAACCCCGGCTCTCCTCCAGGATATTGGCTGTCATGTGTGTTGGTTGCCAACATAACCCAGGGCTCCGTCCTTCAGTATGAGGGATTGCTTCTCTTCCATCACCATCACTCCATCTCCTCCCTCGCCATCATCGGGAGCGTACCCCCTCCCCCCCTCCATCACCCACGACCCTCCATCATTCTAGACTCCATCATTCTAAGCTCTACATCCCTCACAATAAACTCCCAAGACAGAGATATCTACGCCTCTCCACACAGGCGTATGGCGCAAGGACTCCGTGTGTGTGTGTGTGTGTGTGTGTGTGTGTGTGTGTGTGTGTGTGTGTGTGTGTGTGTGTGTGTGTCAAGTGACACCTGACACCGAGGCCGTGTCGTGCGTGGCAGACGACGTCTAGTCCTCCACTCCTCCCTCGCTAACGACTCCTGAGTTGCAACTTGTAATATGCACTTCAGCCGCTCGCCCAACACTCACACTCCCAGCGAAGTCTTCGAGTTTTCCAGACATACATGCGTTATCTCTCTCTCTCTCTCTCTCTCTCTCTCTCTCTCTCTCTCTCTCTCTCTCTCTCTCTCTCTCTCTCTCTCTCTCTCTCTCTTGGTCCTGCTCGAGTTAGTCACTCACGTGTCAGCCACTTCGGTGAGGTCCACCACTGGATCTCACAGCCCTCCCTCCCTCCCTCCTCCCTCCCTCCACAGACCACTCCCATTAGGCCACTCCACTAGGACCAATAGTCCTCCCTCCCTCCGTCCGTCCGTCCCTCCCTCCCTCCATTAACCCATTAGGCCACTCCACTGGTTCCCATAGCCGCCCTTCCCTACAGACCCCCAGCTCCTCTCCGTCTACCATCTCGTGCTCTTGGCCTTAACATTAGCCACGTATAACCTGTGTCTCTGTACCAGGCCTGTCTGTGCTGCAGACGGCCAGGGTAAACACCTCCTCCAGTGGCTCCACATCTTCGTCCACCTCCCGCGCAGGTCGGGCCTCACTCACGTCTGTAGTGCATCCCGCCCGTTGTGTGGGGCTGTGTACAGTGGCACGGTTCGTGTGGTTTATTCAGTAGGAGTCCAGACCCGCCAGGTCCGCTCGCCGCTCTGGAGACCTGCCATTACCAGGTCCGTCCAGGGAAGGCTTCTGGGGACCTGCCATCATCAGGTCCATCCAGGTCCCTGGGGACCTGCCAGTTTGCCATGTCCTCTGCCACCTTGTATCACTCACCTGGTGACCCATCGGTTCAGCTACTCACTGACTCATGAGGTGATCTCCTCACTCAGGGAGTCGTTCATAAACGTCACTGTACACATTGCCATCCAGTGGGCTCTCGATATTCCTCATACACTCACAGTATGAGGTTCTCATGCAGAGCAATACAAGGCCCTCGTGTGCTCATCAATATGAGGTCTTCTTCATACCCTCACCTACATGGAACCCTCATACCCTCAAAAATTGAGGCCCTCATATCTTCACTAATATGAGGGCCTCATGGTCTCGCCAATATGAACCCACATATTTTCATCAATATGTGGCCTTCATACTTTCATTAATATGAGACCCTCACATCATCACCAATATAAGGCCCTCATACCATCACCAATATGAGACCCTCATACCATCATTAATATGAGGCCCTCATACCATCACCAATATGAGGCCCTCACACCATCACAAATATGAGGCCCTGATACACACGATATAAGATTTCATTCTTTCTTACTGAACCTGAGATTGATGTTTGCCAACACGGAGTGAGACCTTTGAAACATTCCTCTCATATTTCCCCGCCATCGTTGGCATCTGGCAACACTTTAACAGTCTCATCTCCTGTCCTCCGTTTTCTCCCAGAACTCCGTTTTCTCCCGGAACTCTGCCTCTCCTCGAAGCCTTTATCGTCTTATAAAACACTGGAATAAACATTTCTCCATGACCTCTGCGGCTCTGTGAAGCAGAGACGGCAGGCTTCCGTCTTCCTCCTCTGCTCTGCTTGGTATCTGGAGTTCATTTTGTTTGTTTATCTTTTGGTGCCTTCCCTCCCCCCCCCCCCCTGCCACCCTCGGACGTGACCCCTGCTGACCCTCTGGGCCAGGGTCAACGCTGCTCATGGCTGCACCTCCGCCGTGTTTAGCTGTCCTGTAAACGGGTTCTTAAGATTCCATTTGGATGGCTCATCACTGCTTCTTACATAGCAAGACTCTTTGTACTCTCTCTCTCTCTCTCTCTCTCTCTCTCTCTCTCTCTCTCTCTCTCTCTCTCTCTCTCTCTCTCTCTCTCTCTCTCTCTCTCTCTCTCTCTGCTGTGCCTCTAATGCAAGAAAGTAATTGATAATCAAACTCATAAACACGAGCGACCTCCACCCAGGCCCCTCCAAGCCTCCAGCCAATACGTTACGTACCAGCTCTCACGTACAGGTGGCCATCACCTTACGTACCAGCTCTCACGTACAGATGGTCATCACCTTACGTACCAGCTCTCACGTACAGATGGCCATCACCTTACGTACCAGCTCTCACGTACAGATGGTCATCACCTTACGTACCAGCTCTCACGTACAGATGGTCATCACCTTACGTACCAGCTCTCACGTACAGATGGTCATCACCTTACGTACCAGCTCTCACGTACAGATGGTCATCACCTTACGTACCAGCTCTCACGTACAGGTGGTCATCACCTTACGTACCAGCTCTCACGTACAGATGGCCATCACCTTACGTACCAGCTCTCACGTACAGATGGCCATCACCTTACGTACCAGCTCCCACGCACAGATGGTCATCACCTTACGTACCAGCTCTCACGTACAGATGGCTTGGGAAGCATCAGCCACAATTCAGCCCGCCAGACGTACACATCAGGGGGGGTAGGGGGGGCACAAGCCATCATGCTTAGGAAATGGCGTCATGCACATAAAGGAAAACTGATGCATGGGTCGATAGATAGAGAGATTGACAGATAGATTGATAGATGTGAGTGATTGAATGTGAGGGGTGCCATGAATGAGGCGCGTGGGTGAGAGGTAAATATATGTATATAGTAAGAAATGATCGAAGCCTGCGTTGTAGTTGTATTGAGAGCAAGGATAACATACACACCATATTGATCACCAATGTGTAGGCTGGAGACTGTGGGGTGCAAGTTATATATATATATATATATATATATATATATATATATATATATATATATATATATATATATATATATATATATATATATATATATATATATATATATATATATATATATATATATATATATATATATATATATATATATATATATATATATTTATAATACTTTGTACATAAAATATACTTGCTGCCTTCATTCATTCTCGTCACCACCCCCCCCCCCCCACATGAAATGACAACCCCCTCCCCCCGCATGCGCGCGAGGCAGCGCTAAGAAAAGACAACAAAGGCCACATTCGTTCACACCCAGTCTCCAGCTGTCATGTATAATGCACCGAAACCACAGCTCCCTTTCCACATCCAGGCCCCACAAAACTTTCCTTGGTTTACCCCAGACGCTTCACATGCCCTGGTTCAATCCATTGAAAGCGCGTCGACCCCGGTACACCACATCGTTCCAAGTCACTCTATTCCTTGAACGCCTTTCACCATCCTGCATGTTCAGGCCCCGGTCGCTCAAAATCTTTTTCACTCCATCCTTCCACCTCCAGTTTGGTCTCCCACTTCTCCTCGTTCCCTCCACCTCTGACACATATATCCTCTTGGTCAATCTTTCCTCACTCATTCTCTCAATGTGACCAAACCATTTCAATACACCCTCTTTTGCTCTCTCAACCACACTCTTTTTATTTCCACACATCTCTCTTACCCTTACATTACTTACTCGATCAAACCACCTCACACTACACATTGTCCTCAAACATCTCATTTCCAACACATCCACCCTCCTCCGCACAACTATCTATAGCCCACGCCTCGCAACCATATAACATTGTTGGAACCACTATACCTCCCTACCAGCTGCACCTCCCTACCAGCTGCACCATCCTACCAGCTGCACCTCCCTACCAGCTGCACCATCCATAATAAGCTTATTTTTCTCTACATTTTCCCTTGATCTTTCTTAAGTCATTTGCTCGTTTTCATTTGACAAGCAGCGACGTCGTGCTCAAGGGTCGTACCCACGTGTCAAGGGATCGTACCCTCGTGTCAAGGGTCGTACCCTCGTGTCAAGGGTCGTACCCACGTGTCAAGGGATCGTACCCTCGTATCAAGGGATCGTACCCTCGTGTCAAGGGTCGTACCCACGTGTCAAGGGTTGTGCCCTCGTGTCAAGGGATCGTACCCTCGTGTCAAGGGTCGTACCCTCGTGTCAAGGGTCGTACCCTCGTGTCAAGGGATCGTACCCTCGTGTCAAGGGTTGTGCCCTCGTGTCAAGGGTCGTACCCACGTGTCAAGGGTCGTGCCTTAGCGTCAAGGGTCGTACCCTCGTGTCAAGGGTCGTACCCACGTGTCAAGGATCGTACCCACGTGTCAAGGGTCGTACCTTCGTGTCAAGGGTCGTACCCTCGTATCAAGGGATCGTACCCTCGTGTCAAGGGTCGTGCCCTAGCGTCAAGGGTCGTACCCACGTGTCAAGGGATCGTACCTTCGTGTCAAGGGTCGTACCCACGTGTCAAGGGTTGTGCCCTCGTGTCAAGGGTCGTACCCACGTGTCAAGGGTCGTGCCCTAGCGTCAAGGGTCGTACCCTCGTGTCAAGGGTCGTACCGCCTTACTCGAGTCGTACTCAAGTCCTCAAGTGCCGTACCGTTGTTCCTGAGGGTCGTCCCGTCGTGCATAAGGGTCGTTACCGCCTCTCATAACACGACCTGTGGACATGTTTACACTACTGATCCTTAACTTCTCAAACTTTATTTCCCCTCTCCCCCACATTCTCCTCTCTCCCCACCTTCTCCCCCCTCCCGCACCCTCTCCCCTCTCCCCACCTTCTCCCCTCTCCCCACCTTCTTCCCTCTTCCCCACCTTCCCCCGCCCTCCGCCTTCCTCCCCAGCCTTTTCCGTCCGTCGTTGGCAGACTTGTGGAACCATCATTAAGACCAGGTAATTAATCATATAGATGATCACCACCACCAGATCCCCAGCCTGGTTCTGGATGAATTCCTTCCTGTGTGATGAATGTGTTTGATGTAGGATATGATCAACACTAACCATGAACCTGGAGCAGGTGAGGTGAAGTTTAGATTGGCACAAAGTATTTCATAAAGTTTCGCATCTAAGGATACCACCAAAGGTCAGGTCACGTGGTATAGATGGAGTCGTACATCGATACCAGGAAGTTGCTTGGCTGACTGCCAGTAAATAAGAGAATCTGTGGTTATTAATGGTGAAGTCTCAGAATGTTTACACGTAACAAGTGGTGTGCCTCAGGGATCAGTCTTAGAACCGAGTCTCTTTATCATATATATATATATATATATATATATATATATATATATATATATATATATATATATATATATAATATATATATATATATATTCTTTTATCATACTTAGTCGCTGTCTCCCGCATTATCGAGATAGCGCAAGGAAACAGACGAAGGAATGGCCTAATCCACCCACATATACATTCATATACATAAACGTCCACACACGCTCAAACACGTAACTATACATTTCAACCAATGCATACATGTACATACACAGACATATACATATATCCACGTGTACACATCCACGCTTGCTGCCTTCATCCATTCCCGTTGCCACCCCGCCGCATATGAAATGGCATCCCCCTCCCCTCACGCACGCGCAAGGTAGCGCTAGGAAAAGAGGAAAAAAGGCCACAGCTCCCTTTCCACATCCAGGCCCCACAAAACTTTCCATGGTTTACCCCAGAGGCTTCACATGCCCTGGGTCAATCCATTGAGAGCACGTCGACTCCGGTATATCACATCGTTCCAATTCACTCTTTCCCTCACCACACTGATCCCTCACCACACTGATCCCTCACTATACTGGTCCCTCACTACACTGGTCCCTTACTACACTGATCCCTCACTACACTGATATCTCGTGCTGATCTTTTCCACTATAACACTGAGCCTCCAGATAACCCAGTGTTCTCATGTTCTTTGCTATCCTTTGTCTTCTCCCCGGCACCTTACCTTCTCCCCGGCACATCCCCTTCTCCCCGGCACCTCTCCTCTCCCCGGCATCTTGCCTTCTTACCCACATATTTATCCCTCAAGCATCTAGGATGACCTACAGATCCTGTCACGTGACGCGACACGCCTCCACCCCACCTTGTAATATGACCTGACACTGCCAACCCACCCACTCACAGCCAACACATCATGCATGCTAACCTTTTTGCTCCTCTCTTACCACAAGTCTTGCCTACCTCCTCCCTTCTCTGTGTCTGTCTCATATCTATAACCCCTAAGTCATCCCTGCGTCTGTACCACGTGTATGTATGACCTCCTTGACTTGGACCTACATGCCGGGGACACTGAAACTCCCAGGCCACACTCCCCCACCTCGCTCCTCTGGGACCCATGTCTACATCCCACTATCCATCCTGCATCTCTCTCCCTCCACGTGTGTCCTGAGCCACTCCTTCCCCCGCCCCTCCTCAGGAAGGGTTAGGTCGGGTCTTCTGTTTGATTAACGTTAAGTTTTCCGGTAATTTAACCCGAGGTTTTTCCCAGTGGTTCCCAACCCTTCCTCTCTCTCTCTCTCTCTCTCTCTCTCTCTCTCTCTCTCTCTCTCTCTCTCTCTCTCTCTCTCTCTCTCTCTCTCTCTCTCTCTCAGCTCGGGGTTAACATTGTCAGGATTGGCGACCTTAGATAACTTACACGTTGTAAAAAATCATTTGACGTGACAGATTTCTCTTCTCCAGCAAAATATTTACAGTGTATGTATGGACAGAATGAGAGAAGATATGTTCACAAAGAGGATATATGTGTCAGAAGTGGAAGGAACAAGAAGAACAAATTGGAAGGATGGAAGTAAGATTTTGAGCTATCGGGGCCTGAACATGCAGGAGGGTGAAAGGCGTGCACGGGAAAGAGCGAATTGGAACGATGTGCTATACTAGGTAGACGTGTTGTCAACTGAACTGAACCAGAGCATGTGAAGCGGTCGGGCAAATCGTGGGAAGGTGTGTGGGGCCTGGATGTGGGAATGGAATTGTAGTTTCGGTGCATTACACAGGTGGAGAATGAGTCTGAGCGAATGTGTCCTCTCTCCGTCTGTTCCTGGCGCTACCTCGCTAACACAGGAAAGGGCGAACAAGTGTGAAAGACAAAAGATATTATGCATGTATATTATTTTTCATACGTGGTCGCCATTTCCTGCATAAGCGAGGCAGCGTCAAGAACAGATGACTGAGCCTTAGAGGGATAAACCTTTATCCAGCCCTCTCTTTCTCTTTTTTTTTTTTTTCCTTTTTTGGAAAGTAAAACAGGAGGAGAGGATTTCCAGCCCCACGCTCCCACTCGTTTTAGTCGCCTTCTGCGACACGCAGGGAATACGTGGCAAGTATTCTTTCTATTATACCCATTATATATGATCAGAAATAACATAGATAAAGAGCGCACGTTTCCTACCGCAAGTAAAAGTTACTCAAAATCTGGTATGTTCCAGTTTTCTGTGACAGTAACTTGGGTCATGATCGCCACACCACACCACAGGCAGCTGCAGGCAGGCCACTTCCCTCGCCGTCATAGTGTACCTTCTGTGAAGAATGTTATGTTAAGGTCAGGGTGTCTGGCGGCGCCAACCCTGTGTGGCTGGCAAGGACAGAGACCTCAGCGTGCGGGTCGGTCCTCACCATCCCGCCCCGTGCAACTCACGTTACCAACGTTATGTGGCTGTTCGCCCCACTGCCTCAAGAGGCAGTCGAAGTACCTGGAAAGGTGCAGATTACCAGAGACAGAGAGGGGAAGGCGGTCTCGCCCCGTCCACATGATCTACATGGAACAGCAAAATTAGGACATCGAAGTTGGCCAGGGTTCAACAACCTCGAGACGGCATGTCGAGGGACTCACCTTTAGTCAGATGAGTGTGGTTCCTGATGGCTCGCTCGGCGTTCTTCCTGGCGATGAAGAACCACTCGGAGGTATTGGAGAGGTACTTGTATTCCACGGCCAGGTCCTTCACCAGGATGGTGCCTTCGGGCAGCCTGTAGGCGAAGGGGCAGAAGAGGATGTAGTCCTCGTACTCGTACTTGTCGTAGCAGTTGCCGGCAGCGAAGATGTCCTCGTCCAGCTCCACCATGGTGAGGACCTCTGCGTGCAGCAGGTATTCCGACGCCAGCACCTGCGCCGCCGAGTATTTCCAGAGGCGAGTGTACAGGTTGGCGCGGTTCACAGCGATCTCGCCCTCCAGGCGGAAACGCTCTTGGGCGTAGCGGTCAACCACACCCTCGCCCAGGTTGAAGTCGGTGCCCTTGGTGCAGTTCTCTCCCAGCAGGTGTTGCGACTCCACTATCCTCAGGAACTTGGTCACTACATCCACGTCCGCCTCACTCCCCTGCTTCTTTTCTTGCTCTGGCGCCGACTCCTCCTCCTCCTCCGTAGCGCTGGCCTCGCCCGTCGGGACGAGGTCTCCCGTCGCGCGGAATTTGTTCTCCAGGTTGGGCGCCCCCGAGGAGGACCAAGGGAAGGCTGTCGGGGTCGACCCCAGAAACTCATCCGCCATGATGTCCGCGTCTGGCTGCTGCAGTTCCCCGGCCTCGGATTCCCAGGTGATCTGGAAGTCCGCGGCGCCCGGCCCCTCGGAGATGCGACGCTGCTCGCCTTCATGGTCGCTGACGTGCGATCGAGGTCGCATTTTGGGAGATTTTCTCGTCCGGACGAAGTTCCTCCTCGACTTGCGGTGTCGTATGCTGGAGTGTTGCAGACGCTTCTCCAAGATAGACATCGCTGGGCCGGTTGGATCCGGTAGAAGGGCCTCAGGGTCGTCGTGATCGACTCCCTCTAACACCTCCTCCTCCTGCAGAAGGTAGTCATCACTCTCAGTCGACCTTCGACCTATCCACTGCAAGCCTCTGTTCGACGACGATGACCGCGAATCCTTCCCCGGATTTATCCGGAATGTCGACCTCGCAGGATTCTCCGTTCGTTGTCCCTCATGACTGGCGTCTGGCTCATGACGGAAGTCTCGATCTTCGTCAGGCAGGTCCTCAGGCACTAGGCTCTCACGCAGGCCACTCTCCAGCCCAACAGGATTCTTCATAGTCACGTTAGTTGAGGGATTATTGACTGAAGTGTCGCTGTGAGCACCAGTTGCGTCGTTCGAAAGGACGCTGTCGGCAATTGCGACATAACTTTCGAGATATGTTCCTAGAGGAGCTGGAGTAGACGGGAGAGGACTGTGGTCACTGGACACAGCGGCTGGTCCTCTCCGGTCTCCCGTGATAGAGAGAGGTGCGGTGGACAGCCTCCTCATGGGCTTGATGAACAATGTATAGGAAGGACGAGCCACATTGTTCTGGCGTCCCAGCGCCACATCCTCCTTAGCAGCGCTTCCTGACGGGGGCGCCTCCGACCCCTCCACCCCCGCCAGCAGGAGACCTACCACCACCACCGCCGCCGCTTGCAGGAGGACCAAGGAGGACGAGGAGGAAGGCGCCCCGAGGAGGCCAAGCATCGTCGCCGGCGTCGCTACTGAAGGACCCGCTTCATCTGTGACGATCAGGGGCGTCTGTCATGTCATCATGGCTCGGGTGGCCAGTGGTCCCGGCCGCCCGCCCGCCCGCCCGCCCTCGGGGACAGGTGTCGCACCCACCCAGACGCCTCCTGAGGACAGGTGTCGTGGCCACACCTGGGACAGAGGTGTCGCACCTGCCTGACCGTTCACTCCAACACACCTGTGATGCTACACACCTCTTCACTTGCTCTACACCTGCGCTTCACACCTGAGCGGTCATGCATCTGTCCTGTTCCACTTCTGGCCGACTACCACGTGTTTCACCCCTGGGGCATTAGCCACGTGTTCTACCCCGGGGAGGGGGGGGCGTAATTCATCCACCCCGTTTAACTTTTGAACTCTTGAACATCAGTTTAACATCATTCTTGAACGAATAGGCACATGTGCGCTGATCTGTACACCTGCAGTACTTCACACCTGGGCTGTTGGTCACCTGTTATGTTTCCTGTCTTCTTACACATGTATCCTGCTACATACACACACACACACACACACACCTCTTGTGTTCTAGAGTTAATACTCAGTACGTTTGCTTCTGTTCATCTGTTCATCTTGTGGTATTTTGAACATGTGTAGCGTCTTTCATTGCATCTGTTCCACACTTGTTCCGTCGCGCACTTGTGTTGTTTCACATCTAAGACGCTGAACACCTGTTGTCCAAAGTGATTAACATCTGCTTCGGTAAACACTTCGTTTGATCTCACTTTTCTCTCAAGCATGTGTATTACTGTGTCCTCTCCTACACCTGTCTCACACGTGTCCCCTCCTACACCTGTCATGTGTACCACACGCGTCCCCTCCTACACCTGTCATGTGCCCTAAACGTGTCTTCTACACCTGTTTTGTGTCCCACACGTCCCCTACACCTGCCATTTGTCACACACGTGTCTCCTACACCTGCAATGTGGTCTGCCGTGTGTAATATACTCTCTTCATACCCCACCCGCCCTGGTAAGGCTGACACTCAGCGCCGGGAGGGCCGGCGTCAGCACCCATAGAACGTCAGCATTGTAGTACCGGCGTCAGCACACACAGAGTCATCACCACGGAGTCGGTGTCAGCATACAGAGAATGTCAGCACCAGGAGGTTACCCTCACACCCGCCACGGTGACCAGCGTCAGCACTCATAGCATGTCAGCACCGGGAGCTCAGTGTCAGCACCGGGAGGCCAGTGTCAGCACCCACAGGACGTCACCCCAAGAGGTCAGCGTAAACACCCACAAGGCGTCAGCTCCGATAGGTCAATATCAACACCCACAAGACGTCAGCCGGGGAGGCCAGTGTCAGCACCAACAGGATACCGAGTTATCAGCGTCGGTATCTACACCATGTCAGCTACAGTATGCCAGCGTCAGCACTGGAGACTAGCGTCAGCCTCCACAGGATATCATCGCTGGGAGGCCGGTGTCAGCACCCACATGGTGTCAGAATCGGGGGACCAGCGTCAGCACCCTCTGTTGACGTCAGCATCAGTAGCCACAGGGCCAGTGTCAGCAAGCACAGGACGTCAGCAGCGGGAGGATAGCGTCAGCACAGCACCAACAAGTCAGCACATGGTCCAGGTCACCAGTCTATCAGCGCGAGTGTCAGCCTTGCACAGAACGCCTGACACTCCCCCCCGGGCATCAGCCTCCTGCTGACGCCACTCCTCCTCACTCGCTAAATGGCGACCAAATACAAATGTACAAGAATAATGCAGCAGGAAAATGTTGTTAATAATATTTATCTTTTTTGTTGTATTTTTCTGAGATATGAAAGATAAGCGCGAGAGATAACCTTCTGCCAGAAGTGACCTGGAGCGAGGGAAAATTTTTTCCAGAGATGATGTTTAGTCCTTCAACAGGTGAGAGAGAGAGAGTGAGTGTGAGAGTGAGAGAGAGGTGTTATAGCTCTCTATCTCCTGTGTTTACCGCACACGACCCACGTCCACACCGACCCCAGGACGCGCTCTCGCTTCTATTTATACCCGGCTGCCGGCACCGCTGGAGAAGTTATCGTACTGGTGTTCCTGAGGAAAAGATTCGTCTTTGATTAGGATCTGAGATTGTGAAGCGGCGTTAATAGTGTGGTTAACGGTGACCCAAAACGACCAGAGGCCTCAGTCTGGCTCGTTCGCGCACACAGGAGGGACCACATGGCCTGACGAGGACATGTGAAGCTGCAACGTCAAGAAGGAAGATAATAATGTAAGATAAAGATAAGAAATTGTAAGGCAGGAGGAACTGATTAATAACAATGGATTTGGTCGGAAGTATACTCTCTCTCTCTCTCTCTCTCTCTCTCTCTCTCTCTCTCTCTCTCTCTCTCTCTCTCTCTCTCTCTCTCTCTCTCGTCATATAATCCCAGGATCTCTTTCTCCAAAAGGCTCCTCCAGCTTCAAAAGTGCGCTGCAATCAGTAGCAGAGGAAGAGTTAACGTAATAATGAAGTTCCTATACGAGACTACACTGCTATCATCACACTGTGAGTGATGCAGCGCCACCTACAATGATCTGCCACCCACGATGTGTGTGTGTGGGTGTGTGTGGGTGTGTGGGTGTGTGTGTGTGTGGGTGTGTGTGTGTGTGTGGGTGTGTGTGTGTGTGTGTGTGTGTGTGTGTGTGTGTGGGTGTGGGTGGGTATGGGTGTGTGGGTGTGGGTGTGGGTGTTGGTGTGTGAGTGAGGGTGTGTGGGTGTGGGTGTGTGGGTGTGGGTGTGGGTGGGTGGGTGTAAATAAAATTTCCAGTGGCTCCTGCAGCCGCAGACTGCGCTACATGAGCATGAGGGAGACGGCGAGCCTCCCTGGCAGTGTGAGGTGTGTGTGATGACACAGCCTCGCCAAAAGTAACTTTTCAGTGTTGGTGGCGTTGCAACCCTGACCAGGCCGAGTTCATTATATAAACATTTATGATTTATTAGTCTTTTAGTTATTCGTATAATTTAGTCGTTTATTGATTCGTTCCATTAGTTAGTTATTCATATATTCATGAACTGAGGTATATACTAGAATACGAAATATGTGCGTCGAGAGCGGGAGTTTGTGAGTGATAGTGAGAGCAAAGATGAGATGGAGCCAGGGAGAGTGGGAGTGAGAGACGGCAGGGAGAGCGGGCGGGGAGAGTGGGGGTGAGAGACGGCAGGGAGAGCGGGCGGGGAGTGTGGGGGTGAGAGGGAAGAGTGAGATGGTGGTCAGCTGAGGACACAGTCGTTACTGACCTCACACTTGGTTTGTGGGACACGGGGTTAGAGACGAGACCCTGCTAGCACACAGCTGCCCTGGTGTATATGTAGGATATGTAGCACAGATGTGTTCTTGTAATGTAGCACAGATGTATTCTTGTTATGTCGCACAGATGTATTCTTGTTATGTAGCACAGATGTATTCTTGTATCTTGGTTGTATATCTGTGTATCAATACATGGGGAAACACAGACCGCCGGGGGAGGGAGGGAAGGAGGTATGTATACGTAGTATGAATACTTTGTGAATACTTTGTGAATACTTTGTGAATACTTTGTGAATACTTTGTGAAACCTGTTAAGTTTGGAAAGTACTGGCGATGGTTGACACACACATACACACACACACACACATCCTCCCCAGGAGACAGACCCCCCCCCCACCAGTATCAGTCACTAACATGTCACACTGTACGTCAGGAGGAACGTGTTGTGTGTGGAGCCACAACACAAGATGAACATGTTGACCCAAAGAAAAAAATCATTTATCTTTTCTTCAGTAAAAGTCAGGTTAGCTTCTGCCTTGCTGTCGTACATACATCTCAGCTAAGCTAAGCTAATGTCTCAGCTCTCATGAAGCTAGGAGACATGGCTGTATCCCAGCCAGCTAGGATAACATGGTCCTGCCCCGAGAGAGTTAACATGATATGTCCTGCCTTCCATACACGTGATGGTGAGGTCATGAGGGGCGTGATGGTGAGGTCATGAGGGAGATGATAGTGAGGTCATGAGGAGTAGGAGGAAGAGGAGGAGGAGGAGGCGACGCCAAGAGGGTTGCATCAACTTGCCATGGGGAACTAGACAGCCACCGAAGTTGCCTGATCCATGGGTCATGACCTTCAACCCAGGTGACGTAAGGTAACGTGGCTGAGACACAGCGGGAGAATGGTTTGACCTGACCACCTTCAGGCAGGGTGTGTGTGTGTGTGTGTGTGTGTGTGTGTGTGTGTGTGTTTGAGGGGATGTCCCCAGCTGGTCACCAGAGTCCCCCCAGAGAGGATGATAACTGAGGGAAGTCGTCCCCTGGGGTCAGGTGATGATACAGAAGTACACAACAGGTTCCTCACATCCTGCATGCGAGGCCAGACTCACCATTTGCTTCACCAGTTCGGCCGCCACGTCTACTGAACCACAAAGATCTGCTAGAGAAGGTCCAGAGGAGAGCAACAACGATGGTGCCAGAATTAAGATGTCTCAGTTACAGGGAAAAGTTACAGGTTTTGACTGCAATGAAAGAGAGAAGAGTGAGGGGTGACTTAATCCCAAACTTTCAGTTTTGAACCATTTTGGCCACGTAGACAGTGACCAGCCCTCGACTGACGTGGAGGAAGGCAAGCAGAGGAACATAACTTGATATTAATCAAGACATTTGTTATAGAAGATAGAATTAAGACTTCTATAGCACAGACATAATGGATGTATGGAATAACTGCGTTATTACCCTGTGAATATAGACAAAACACAGGCGTTTAAAAAGTTGCATCAGGACACAGACGCAATACAAAAAATGTACAAAAACAAAGACAGAGTATTTCATTTACCCTAGAATATTTTCCAGCATTCATGTGTGTGTGTGTGTGTGTGTGTGTGTGTGTGTGCGTCATGTCTAAACACCCAACACAAGAGAAGCCAATAATAAACCCAATAAAACACATCGTAACTTATTCTATGCCACATTACGGACAAGCGGGAGTCTGGGGTGGTCACTTGTACGAGTTAACGAGAGTTTCGACCGAGCGGGGGGGGGGAGGGAGGGGGAGGCTTCGTTGTACGATTTAACGAAGCTCTCGGTACCTCTGCAGGCTGGGGGGAGGGGAAGCGGGGGGGTGTGAGGTGGGGGCGGGGATGGCCATGAATGGTCGTCATTAAAATGTTTTTCATGACCCAGAAAATGTTTACATGTTCACTGAGGCGTAAACATGGTGGCAGGACCGGAGGGGGGGGGGAGAATGGAGTGCGTTCGTGCGTGTGTTCACGCTGAACTAGATACACTGTTACCTCATTGGTGGATATCTCCCCTCCCCCCCCTCCCTCCGCCCCGCCACGCCTCCTTTACACCGACTGTTGGCCACGCCTCCCAGTGGGTGGGTTACTGATGGCCACGCCTCCCAGTGGGTGGGTTACTGATGGCCACGCCTCCCAGTGGGTGGGTTACTGATGGCCACGCCTCCCAGTGGGTGGGTTACTGATGGCCACGCCTCCCAGTGGGTGGGTTACTGATGGCCACGCCTCCCAGTGGGTGGGTTACTGATGGCCACGCCTCCCCTTGACAAGGACCTTGTTCACGTGGACTCACACCTCAATGTTCCTGAGGGTCAGAGGTATCTACCCTCCATCACCCATAAAAGACGCCTTCCCATTGGCTCAGTGGGTCAGTGACGTAAGTTACTGCCATTGGCCCAGATAGCCAGTAATCAATGACGTATCTTGCTGCCATTCGCCGAGGCAGCCAAAGGTTTATGACATCAAACGCTGATATTGTCCCTAGCAACCAGTGGTCAATGACGTGTAACGCTACTATTGGTCCAACCGATCATTTTTTGTTTCTGTGACGTGTATTGCTGCTACTGGTCAAGAGGTCATTACTCAGTGACGTGTAACGCTGCCATTGGATGATGTGATGACGTCCGGCGTTCCCATCTTGAGCTGCCAGTTCGTCTGTAACTTACACCATCAGAGAAATTAATTTCGTTATATTTCCTTGAATGTCGTAGTAAACCTCTTCAGCAACCCCGAATGTAAATGAAGATCATGTAAATGACTGGAAGAAAACGGGAATCCGTGGTGTAGTGTTATCGTTTCTGACTATGAATCACGCACGAACTTGCCAGGTTTCGAACCCCGATTCAGGTGATCGGTACGTCGTCAGCCACACTGGTCATCCTCCCTTTTGGGGCTGGTCGGTAGATGAGGACCTGGTTTAGGCTGGGGTATATATATATAGATATGTTCAGTGACCCAACCACCAGGAGGCGTGGCTAATAGCCGGCAGGGGGAGTGGGGCATGATGGGGCGTGGCAGGGAACGATGTGTGTCTGAGGTGAATTAATGAGGATGAAAGGTTCAGTGCGAAAGGTTCAGTGTGAAAGGTTCGGTGCGAAAGGTTCAGTGCGAAAGGTTCGGTGTGAAAGGTTCAGTGCGAAAGGTTCAGTGCGAAAGGTTCGGTGTGAAAGGTTCAGTGCGAAAGGTTCAGTGTGAAAGGTTCGGTGTGAAAGGTTCAGTGTAAAAGGTTCATCTTGAGCATGACGGGTTCTGTGGTATAGTGGGTCTACGTTAGTAGCGATTTAGTATTGAATGATGACCAGAGTGTAGATGAGATAGTGTTACCCTTACATGTCTGGGGAGTGTAGTTTCTGATGGGTGTGTGTCTGGGGAGTGTAGCTTCAGATGGGTGTGTGTCTGGGGAGTTAGAATTTCAGACGAGGTTGGTTGTTTCGTGTTTGTTGAGTCATGGTTGTGGGTATGTGTTCAGTGGGTGTTGCACGAGTGCAGGAAGACACCAAGTGTGGTGGTGTCCAGATTTCTACAATGTGAACTTTAGTTTCTTTATGGCCTCTATGTTGAGGTGTGGGGAGTGAATGTCATGCGTGTGTGTGTGTCACATGTGATTACCAGTATGGTCGGAGTCATGTGTGTGTCACATGTGATGCCCAGTATGGTCGGAGTCATGTGTGTGTCACATGTGTTGCCAGTATGGTGTGAGTCTGGGTTAAGAGCGTGACTGGTTTTCTGTGATGATGCACACCTTCCATTTTCAGTAAACTTGTGTTCTGATTGTGAGATGTGGTACCGCATGTGTGGTGTTGTGTGGAGAGGGTCTTTTCAAGTGTGGTCTGCGGGAGATGTCGGGGGGACAGGTTAGATGAGACTGACAAAGGATGGAGAAAGAACTGCTTCCTGGGGAATTCCATTGTAGAGTCGAGAGGCTGTGGAAGCAATGCCATCGTGAAAGCTTTTTAGCACAGGTATGAAATGGTTTAGCCATTTTTTGTCCTTTTTTTCTTTTTTGTTTCATGTCTTTTGTGTGAGGATATGTTTGGGGACAGTGTCAAATGTCAAGTGGATTTTGATATCTGTTGCCCCTGGTACACTGCGGGAGGAGGGAAGGGTCGTGGTTGGTTGGAGTCCTACACAATGTGTTGAGTGAAGTTTGTGGGCAGGAGTGTGCTGCTGCTGCTGCTGGTCCAGTGATTAGGTTAAAACCTGTGTGTGTGTGTGTGTGTGTGTGTGTGTGTGTGTGTGTGTGTGTGTGTGTGTGTGTGTGTGTGTGTGTGTGTGTGTGTGTAAGGTATTCAGTCAACACTAGCATGTTACAGCGTTCACCCTCACCACAATTATCTTTTCAGCACGACGGTACGACCCTTACTTCAGATGGCCAGACCTTTGACCTAACCCATCATGATCAAGTTAAAGGTCAGATCACCATTCCCCAAGGTCGTATCTTGTGTTCAGAGGTCGTACCAACGCGTCGTACCGCACGGGCGTACCAACGCGTCGTACCGCACGGTCGTACCAACGCGTCGTACCGCACGGTCGTACCGTCCATACTCCAGGGGAATGAGAGGCAGAGTCAATATATCATTTGTTCAATTAATTATTGAAACAAAATTGGCTCTTCCATGTGGTTGTTCCCAGGATGCGTGGGTCTTACGAGGTAATCTACCTCTGTTCATCTCTGAGAAGCAGCTATGTTAGTTCTGCGTCGTCCCTCAGATAAGATTAATAATGATTTCCTTCTCTACTAACGAGATGAATCAGGTTATAATCTTATCCTCGTCATCCTCAGATTAAACTGTTCTAATTGCTCAAGCTAACGATTGGCTTTTTTGATACGTTATGATGGGAGTCACGTCAACACCCAGTGTGTAGTTGTCATGTCACATATACCGGATCCTGAACCTCTGAACCACAACCAAGATCCACACACATACTTCCATGATTTACCTTGACGGTTTCAGTGCCTTAGCACAACTCACTAACTGCACGTCACCCCTTATATACCACATCGTTCCAAGTCGGTATATCCCATACACGTCTCTCACACACCTCCATAGTTCAGACCCCGATGATCTAACGGGCCTTTCACTCTCTGGTCTTATCCTCCTCGTATCCTTCATCTCTGACACACAGATCTTCTTAATCACTCTTTCTTCACTCATCCTCTCCATGCGGCTGAACCATCTCAACACATTACTGCCGCATCTCTGACACTCATTCCTTACACTATCAACCCTCCTCACACCACACTTCTTCACTCATATAGATTTCACCACGTCCACCCTCCTCCGTCCTGGTTTGTTCTAAGACGTGCGCAGTTTTTGAATATATCCTTAACAATGCAACTAACTGTACGTAATTCCGACACATGTCGGCAGACAACATGTTGCCTTCACCCTTCTCCCAGTGTGGCCTCAGGCGACAGATTCGGCGCAAAGTCATCTCCGAAGTACCTTCCACCCTCAGATTCCTGCAGATTATTTCCTGCTCCATAATAATAATAGTAAGGCCACCTTTAAATGATGATACAGCGCTGGTGGCTGATTCATGTGAGAAACTGCAGAAGCTGGTGACGGAGTTTGGTAAAGTGTGTGGAAGAAGAAAGTTAAGAGTAAATGTGAATAAGAGCAAGGTTGTTAGGTACAGTAGGGTTGAGGGTCAAGTCAATTGGGAGGTGAGTTTGAATGGAGAAAAACTGGAGGAAGTGAAGTGTTTTAGATATCTGGGAGTGGATCTGGCAGCGGATGGAACCATGGAAGCGGAAGTGGATCATTGGGTGGGGGAGGGGGCGAAAATTTTGGGAGCCTTGAAAAATGTGTGGAAGTCGAGAACATTATCCCGGAAAGCAAAAATGGGTATGTTTGAAGGAATAGTGGTTCCAACAATGTTGTATGGTTGCGAGGCGTGGGCTATGGATAGAGTTGTGCGCAGGAGGATGGATGTGCTGGAAATGAGATGTTTGAGGACAATGTGTGGTGTGAGGTGGTTTGATCGAGTAAGTAACGTAAGGGTAAGAGAGATGTGTGGAAATAAAAAGAGCGTGGTTGAGAGAGCAGAAGAGGGTGTTTTGAAATGGTTTGGGCACATGGAGAGAATGAGTGAGGAAAGATTGACCAAGAGGATATATGTGTCGGAGGTGGAGGGAACGAGGAGAAGAGGGAGACCAAATTGGAGGTGGAAAGATGGAGTGAAAAGGATTTTGTGTGATCGGGGCCTGAACATGCAGGAGGGTGAAAGGAGGGCAAGGAATAGAGTGAATTGGAGCGATGTGGTATACAGGGGTTGACGTGCTGTCAGTGGATTGAATCAAGGCATGTGAAGCGTCCGGGGTAAACCATGGAAAGCTGTGTAGGTATGTATATTTGCGTGTGTGGACGTGTGTATGTACATGTGTATGGGGGGGGGTTGGGCCATTTCTTTCGTCTGTTTCCTTGCGCTACCTCGCAAACGCGGGAGACAGCGATGAGGTATAAAAAAAAAAAAAAAACTTTAAATGTGTGTCATCCTCACTACCTGACACTTACTCACTTTCATCAATCATGTATGAGACCAACACTGAGGTTTGTCCAGGTCCCCTTGTATGTTGGTGCCATTCTCTTTACTGTTTACCTCCTTCATGACCTTGGCATCATCTGCAAACATATGCAAGTGGAAATCCATTCCGTCTGGCAGTGACCCATGTTAGAGTCCTCTGGCGCCCCACTCCTGACCGCAGTCTATTTCGAAAAGCATCATGTGTCGCCTGCCACTAAGATGATCCTTCATCCGTAGAGGGAGTGGAAGGAATCTTTTCCTTTATCCTTACGTGAAGATTTTCTTTATCATCTTCCCATCTGGCTCAGCGTCACATGCTTGCTGGCAGTCCAAACACGCCTGATGTGTCGTGTTCTCTTTGGCCTAAAGCTGAGCTCACTCTCTCATGCATCTCCAAAGCTCCGTCACACGTGACCTTCTTTCCCTGAATCCGTGTTGCCTCTCATTAGGGTAGTTCTTCCTCAAGTCCTTGAATCCCTGATGATCCCAGCAGCTCCCAGATGATCCCAGTAACCCCCGGTTGATCCCAGTAACTCCCAGATGATCCCAGAAACTCCCGGTTGATCCCAGTAAAAACTTTCCATTGGTCCTGATGACCTGATGCTAGTCACGTGAGTGGAACGCCTCCATGACAGGGACCATGGGAGGAATTTTATCAGGGGGGGGTACGAAGTTTCTTTCGGGTCCCCTTCCATTAGTCATCGTGTTTTATCCACCACGATTTTATGCCATGAGCTGTGAGGCCAAAAAGGGTATGGAAGATGAGAGAAGGCTGGGATGGAGTCTCCGTTCTGTTGACTTTCTGCATTTTGTGAGATCCCAGGAAATTCCCGGGCCCCCTTTTTGGACCTCTGGGCCCCTCTTTTAAGCCCCAGGCCCTGGTACGATGCACCCCCAGCACTACCCGCTCTTAGAGGCTCCGCTCCGTGTGAACTATGAACACATCAATCAACCTCTCACATCAATACATCCAGGTAAACAGTACACAAGATATATAAACTACACAACCAAATATATCTGTGATCTATTGTCATCCATTACTGTATTATTCACATAGCTGTTGTATTATTCACGGAGCTGTTGTATTATCATCTAATAATGTATTATGATCACGTATGTATTACGTCAGTCATTAGTTGTATGAACGCATTGTAAACACCGTCGGAAATCATTATGAGTTTGGTCTTATTATTTACCTCTTCATTATATCATTATCTACGATGAATGGTGTCGTTAGTCATTACGTTATAAAGCATATCATCCTAGCTCCCCAGTGTGACCTAGCTCCCCAGTGTGACCTAGCTCCCCAGTGTGACCTAGCTCCCCAGTGTGAGCTAGCTCCCCAGTGTGACCTAGCTCCCCAGTGTGACCTAGCTCCCCAGTGTGACCTAGCTCCCCAGTGTGACCTAGCTCCCCAGTGTGAGCTAGCTCCTCAGTGTGACCTAGCTCCCCAGTGTGACCTAGCTCCCCAGTGTGACCTAGCTCCCCAGTGTGAGCTAGCTCCCCAGTGTGACTTAGCTCCCCAGTGTGACCTAGCTCCCCAGTGTGACCTAGCTCCCCAGTGTGACCTAGCTCCCCAGTGTGACCTAGCTCCCCAGTGTGAGCTAGCTCCCCAGTGTGACTTAGCTCCCCAGTGTGACCTAGCTCCCCAGTGTGACCTAGCTCCCCAGTGTGACCTAGCTCCCCAGTGTGAGCTAGCTCCCCAGTGTGACTTAGCTCCCCAGTGTGACCTAGCTCCCCAGTGTGACCTAGCTCCCCAGTGTGACTTAGCTCCCCAGTGTGACCTAGCTCCCCAGTGTGACCTAGCTCCCCAGTGTGACCTAGCTCCCCAGTGTGACCTAGCTCCCCAGTGTGACCTAGCTCCCCAGTGTGACCTAGCTCCCCAGTGTGAGAATATGAGATCTTATCATTTTCATAAAGAACATTAAATATATAGACTGTATCTCAGGCCTCACTGTCTTAGCACCACTATATAGACCTTACTATCTTACGGTAGACTCCAGTATCTTAAACTCCTGGACCTCATTATCTTAGATCCCACCACATTAGACCAAGTCAACTTAGAACTAACTTTACAGGACCCCACTATCTTTGACCTCACTATCTTAGACCTCCACTATCTTGAACCTGTCTTAGACCTCACTATCTTAGATGTCACATTCTGAGTCCTTACCACCCCACATCTCAACACCTCCCACCCCACCGCTCCCCACAACCCAGCCCCCCCCCCTCCCCCCTCCCCCAGGTCAGCCAGGTCATGCGTGACCTCTGACCTTCCCAGGAGACACAGGACTGGCCCTATGGGTCCTGTGGTGGGTTTTCTTAACCCTTCCCTCCTCCCTGCACCTCCTCGACCACTTCTTTAAGGCCCCCGTCCAGCCCTGCCCTGGCACACGGGGCCCCGTTGGGGGTGACCCATCTCGCCCCTCTAAACCCTGAAGGAATGACGAGCATCCTCACGCTCTGCTGTGCTTCCCGCTCCGTCATTGAGACACCTTGACTCTCAGCTTTTATCTCCTTTGCTGACTTAAAATTTCTTAAAGATATGCACTTGGAGATGCAAATGTCGGTCTTTGGTAGTCGGAGCCGCGGCTTTCTGCCCTCCTCCAACCTTTCATGGCCTGGAGGACCGCCCGACTCCTTGCTGTTCGCCTGAGAGACGAGAATTAAGCAAAAATGTGCGCACGTTTTCGTTTTATTGTAGTCCACCCACTGTTTCTTCTCGTTTTCTGTTCTCTCGAATCTTTTAACTGATTATTTCCAGGTTTAATCTATAACTCATAATTTCTTCAGCTGTACCCCACTGTATTTGTAACCCATATTGTGCTGTATCTGTACATACAGGGGTACAACACACGGGTTGTGAGAGCAAGATTGTCACGATATGGCAACACTGTTATACCAGTGGGGTATACCAAGATGCGCTCCGTGGTTATACCTGGGGGATATATCAGGGGGATACGCCACGAGAGTATATCAGGGGTCATACCAGGAGATAAGCCATGGGTTATATAGAAGGAATATACCAGGGTACTTTCAGAGATATACTTGGTGATTATATCAGTGGACATACCAGGGGGTTTTATCAAGGGAATATACTAATGGGTTACGTCAGAGATATACCAGGGGCTATAACAAGGGATATAACCTTGGGTTGTACCAGGGAGATATCTCACGGCATTGTATCACCCCAAACCCCACACCAACCCCCACCCCAACCTCCATCCAAGCCATCAAGGTGAGGGTGTTTACTGTATGATACACATATTGTATGACTCAGGTACAGGGGGGGTAGGGGGTATGAGAGAGAGAGAGAGAGAGAGAGAGAGAGAGAGAGAGAGAGAGAGAGAGAGAGAGAGAGAGAGAGAGAGAGAGAGAGAGAGAGAGAGAGAGCTGTTCCGATATGACCTGTGAAAATTCTTTCCCATGATTTGAAAAGTTTTAATTATCTTGAGTGTGTGTGTGTGTGTGTGTGTGTGTGTGTGTGTGTGTGTGTGTGTGTGTGTGTGTGAGTGTATGTGTGTATATGTGTGTGTGTATGTGTGTGAGTGTGTGTGTGTGTGTGTGTGTGTGTGTGTGTGTGTGTGTGTGTGTGAGTGTATGTGTGTATATGTGTGTGTGTGTGTGTGTGTGTGTGTGTGTGTGTGTGTGTGTGAGTGTATGTGTGTATATGTGTGTGTGTGTGTGTGTGTGTGTGTGTGTGTGTGTGTGTGTGTGAGTGTATGTGTGTATATGTGTGTGTGTGTGTGTGTGTGTGTGTGTGTGTGTGTGTGTGTGTGTGTGTGTGTGTGTGTGTGTGTGAGTGTGTGAGTGTATGTGTGTATATGTGTGTGTGTGTGTGTGTGTGTGTATATGTGTGTGTGTGTGTGTGTGTGAGTGTATGTGTGTATATGTGTGTATATGTGTGTGTGAGTGTATGTGTGTATATGTGTGTGTGTGTGTGTGTGTGTGTGTGTGTGTGTGTGTGTGTGTGTATGTGTGTGTGTGTGTGAGTGTATGTGTGTGTGTGTGTGTGAGTGTGTGTGTGTTATTACCTATAGTGTGGGGTCCCAGCTGTTAAACTTTATATAACATCACATAAGTTTTTAAAATTCTTTTCCATCTTTCCAAAGAACTTCAGTCCAATTTGTTGCAGAATTTTCCCTTAATGGAAAATACTGTCACCTTCAGATGGCCAGGCTGTTCAAAACTACCCTTAATATAGAGAGAAAATATAACCCATATTTACATCAAGAAAAGATCAATGTTAACATTTCATTCTGATATAAAAAAAAAATTCTTATGACCAGCAACACATTTTCTCTGTTGAGGAAAATGTTCAACATACTGCTACATGCAGACGTGAAGCCTCATACACTTCCTCAGGGTCATCAAGACTTACGAAAAGTCTAACTTTTTCTGAAAATATCAACAAAACTGAATCAGGATCTTTAAGGAAAAATACGTAACTATATTTACACCATCGTTAATCAGGCACAAAACCCGAAGCCAGTGTCAACAGATCATTATACAACCTTCGGACACAGTATCAATAAACTATTTCATCCCGAGACACAACATTAATCACAAGAATATATTCAGATGCTCAAAATTCTCGTGTGACATAAACATTCTCCACAGGTATCAACAATTTAAAAAAAACATAAACCTTCATATGGCATCATCCAGCGTTGCCATTTGTCACTTGATATGTGGCAAGGTTGTAACTGTGTCATGAGTAGTTGTTGTGGGTCGTCCTTCGTCGTGTCTGGGTCACGAGGGTCGTCCTCGTCTGTCGTATTGGTGTTCGTATGGTCGTACGTCATTCCCACGCCCCAGAGACTTGGTTCAGTCATGGACGATGAGCAAAACTTAGGACTGATACAAGCATGTGGTACGACCCATGACAGCAACACCACGACCCTTTGAACACGACAATACGACCTTTACTGAGGTTTATTTAGTGTCTCGTTCATCTAGTAATGGTAAGGATGGGACAGGAAAACAAGCATGGTCGTACTAAGAACACATCACTTTACCGGGTAGGAACAGATGTGATGACCTGGATCACGTGACGTAGAATTAGGGTCAGATGATGAGGTATGATGAAGTCTTGTGTACAGGAGGTGCGCGGCGCTGGTCCTGGTGTAGTACGTAAGACGAGAATCTTGTAGGAGGTGCGAAGTTGTCTGGATCTCGTGGAGCGGCTACAGGAGAGGTGGTATGTCAAGGTCCCGAGTTCTGAGGCAGAAGGAAGGAGGAGACACCGGGATCCCGTCGCTTTGTTGCCGGCGCTGCAGATAGGAGGCGGCTGATGCGTGCGTGGCAAGTGGCGCTGTCGAGATGCTGTGGGAACTGAGGTAAAAAACGGGCATTGACGACGTCACCCGGGACTCCTGCTGGTGTAAGCCCTGCCAGGCAGGTGATAATACAGGAGTGACACGGTGGTGAGCTCTACTGACGCTACCAAGACGTTCCAGAGGCCACCGACGCCATTGTGACCTGAGACAAGGCGACTGCTGGACTGATGTGTCCCGTGATGACCTGGTTCAATCATTTCTAACTGAACTCCTCGGTCATGCGAGTTCTTAATGACCTCCTCGTTCACGTGAACTCCAACTAAGCTCCTCAGTCAGGTGAGCTCAATTGAACCCTCGTCCATAACAGGTGTAGCCAATCTCAGATGTGTGAGTCTGAACTGAACTCCTTAAACATATGAACTCTAACTGCACCCCTCAGACATGTGAGATCTAAATGAACCCAGTCTTGTGACTCGTCACTGAACTCCTCAGTCACTACAGCAACTGTTAGTGAGCTGTTCGTGCTGCGCTCACCCCCCAGCGGCGGTCACATGACTGACCTTACGTTACAGATACGTGTTCAGGACCAGTGGGTAACAATAGATGGGTTAACAACACAGGAGTGATAGCAATGTGCCACACTGTATGGTACACAGCCAGCTGAACCTCCCTCGCTATGCCTTACACCTACACCGTCGGCCAGACCGTCTGTGCCACAGTGGTGGGTACACAGACGTCTGTACCTCACTTGTTAAGCCAATTACTTACACAGTCACCCAGACTGTCTGCCAGTCATTACCCCGTACACACAGCAATATAAAAACAGTCAAGCCGGAAGCGAGACTTTCCTAATTGAGCTGTACAATTAATTACTTATGTTAATTAGTTCCGGTATGGGGATTCCCCAGAGCAAGCATAAAGAATTCCCACAACCACAGGTGTTGTGGTGTGGGGGATGACCACAACCACAGGTGTTGTGGTGTGGGGGATGACCACAACCACAGGTGTTGTGGTGTGGGGGATGACCACAACCACAGGTGTTGTGGTGTGGGGATGACCACAACCACAGGTGTTGTGGTGTGGGGGATGACCACAACCACAGGTGTTGTGGTGTGGGGATGACCACAACCACAGGTGTTGTGGTGTGGGGATGACCACAACCACAGGTGTTGTGGTGTGGGGGATGACCACAACCACAGGTGTTGTGGTGTGGGGTAGTGTGGTGGTGGTGGTGTACTGTAGGGGGAACTCCTGTTGTGGTGTGGTTGTGGTAGATGCGGTACCTTCTTCCTTGCCCTTCATCCTCTCGTCGTCACCAACACAAAGGAACAATGTTAATGGAAGACATACTATGTAATTACCTGCGTTAGTTCTCTGTTGAGGGAGAGATGCCACAGTACCAGGGAGAGGGAGAGGAGAGGGAGGGATTAGTACCAGGGAGAGGGAGGGTAGAGAGAGAGCAGAGCAAACTCTCTCTTCAACATGTGTTTGTGTTTACATAATGAGTTACTTGTCTGAACAAGGGGCACATGACAAGACCTTCATCAGGGGCCACTACCCCTCCAGGTACCTCCTGTCTCTCACTACCCCTTCCTGATCATCTACCCCTCCAGGTACCTCCTGTGTCTCACTACTCCTTCCTGATCATCTACCCCTCCAGGTACCTCCTGTGTCTCACTACCCCTTCCTGATCATCTACCCCTCCAGGTACCTCCTGTGTCTCACTACTCCTTCCTCATCATCTACCCCTCCAGGTACCTCCTTCATGACCTTCCTGACCGTCTACCCCTTTCAAGACCTCGTGATCATCTACCCCTTCTGTTACCTTCCTGAACATCTACCCTTTTTAAGGGCCTCCTAGTCATCTACCCCCTTACTTACACCTCCTAGCCGTCTACCCTTTTAAGTTCCTCCTGGCCATCTACCGCTTCAAGCACCTGCTAGGTTGACCGCCCTCAGCTACGTACTGCTTCACTGGAGGGATAAAGATGATAATGATTAATGACTGTGTTGACCAGACGAGCCAATCATCACTCTCCCCTCGTCTGCCATGTACAGAGGTGGGAACAACCTCCATTACCTCGTCCTGATTAGGTCAGGCTCAGTTTGGGGTCAAGTGGGGTCAGGTCAGGTCACGATGAGGATGGTGGGGGTTTGTTGTTGCCAGACTGTCCATCATGGCTCTCTATTGGGGGTCAGGGCAGGTCACGATGAGAGGAGTGGGGTTACCAGACTATGCCTCATGGTTCTTAGGTCACTCTAGGTCGTAAAGCTTGCCTTTGATGCAAGTCTTTCGCCTTTAATTACAAGCCAGTGTGTCTTGGGTCATCAGTCTTCTGTCACTCTGGTCATCTTATATTTCCGGGTCAGGTCATAGTCTGTCAGGTCTCAGGTCAATGAATGTGGGAAGCGTCCACACTGACCGATAACCAGGTCACTCATCACGTGACCTCTTATAGCAGGACAAGCTGACCCAGCTAACCAGGTCAAAGGTCATGTGACCTGACTACCACGAATATCATGCAGAGGGAATGCCTTGACAGACAGACAAACAGACAGACAGAGAGACAGAAAGATAGACAGATAGAAACAATGGAACGCTAAGAAATTAGAATAGAAAAAAGTAAAGACAATGTATATTTTCCAATAATGTTACAAGAAGTTCCTATATCCCTTTAAATCCAAGATACATGCTGGTCCATTAAGTTCTGGGATCCCTAAAACCCTTAAGATTTAAAGTATCTAGCAATGTTAAGTCACGAATTTCTTAATGACATTAAACCATCAATACTTAAAACTTAATCATAAAAAACTTCACTTATAAATAATTGGAAAACTTAAATAACAGAAAAAATCATATTGAACTTTTTAAACAAAGTTTTATTAATCAAAAGACAATTTGAAAAATTAAATATAAATCCTTACCAGTTTAACTGTTGAATCACAACAAACACAACAAAAATCCATCATCAGAAAAAACATAAAGACAAAAACAAGAAAAACAAAAACATTATACAACAGAAACACATCAAAGTCAAAATGCTTAAAATTCCAAAATATCTTATCTATTTATTTATTTTGCTTTGTCGCTGTCTCCCGCGTTGGAGAGGTAGCGCAAGGAAACAGACGAAAGAATGGCCCAACCCACCCACATACACATGTATAAACATACACGTCCACACACGCAAATATACATACCTATACATCTCAACGTATACATATATATACATACACAGACATATACATATATACACATGTACATAATTCATACTGTCTGCCTTTATTCATTTCCATCGCCACCCCGCCACACATGCAATAACAACCCTCTCTCCCCCTCATGTGTGCGAGGTAGTGCTAGGAAAAGACAACAAAGGCCACATTCGTTCACACTCAGTCTCTAGCTGTCATGTAATAATGCACCGAAACCACAGCTCCCTTTCCACATCCAGGCCCCACAGAACTTTCCATGGTTTACCCCAGACGCTTCACATGCCCTGGTTCAATCCACTGACAGCACGTCGGCCCCGGTATACCACATCGTTCCAATTCACTCTATTCCTTACACGCCTTTCACCCTCCTGCATGTTCAGGCCCCGATCACTCAAAATCTTTTTCACTCCATCTTTCCACCTCCAATTTGGTCTCCCACTTCTCCTCGTTCCCTCCACCTCCGACACATATATCCTCTTGGTCAATCTTTCCTCACTCATTCTCTCCATGTGCCCAAACCATTTCAAAACACCCTCTTCTGCTCTCTCAACCACGCTCTTTTTATTTCCACACATCTCTCTTACCCTTACGTTACTTACTCGATCAAACCACCTCACACCACACATTGTCCTCAAACATCTCATTTCCAGCACATCCATCCTCCTGCGCACAACTCTATCCATAGCCCACGACTCGCAACCATACAACATTGTTGGAACCACTATTCCTTCAAACATACCAAAATATCAAACCTTAAAAAAGATTTTAGGTCAACCTTGAACGTCTCCAGAAAAAAAAGACAGAAACAACAAACTGTTTTGTGGTTCAGGTTGTGAGGCCAAGATTCTGCTGCTGCTGCTGCTGGACCGGCAGAGTGGTATCAATTTTGCCGGTTACCGTACGAAATGCCGGCATTTTAACGTGTTAACTTTCCTGCATCAGCAATAAGGGCGTAAACCCACGCTACTCCCGACCACAAAGGGAAAGCTTGATCGTGTTATCTTTTGATATGATGATGTTATAGCACGGATGGGTGGTGTTATAGCACGGGTGGGTGGTGTTATGGCACAGGTGGGTGGTGTTATAGCACGGGTGGGTGGTGTTATAGCACGGTGGGTGGTGTTATAGCATACTAGACCTATATGATGACTTACTGGAATATGATGAGATATACCGGAATATAATGTAGTATACCGGGGTATAATTGTCTAGATATAATCAGGTGTTTAATGGCGTCTACTACAACTTAAAGAGGTATGCTGGAGTATACGCATGCTGAAGTATGATGATAATAGGATATGATGGAGTATAATGAGGTATAATGGATGATCAGACATACCGGGGTATGATGACCTCGGGTGCAGTATAATGAGGCTTAACCTCGTCTCTCCCTTCATTAATGAACCGTAATTAAACTTAGAAAGTTATAATGAAATGTGTAGTAGTATTAAAACGTACCCACACACACACACACACACACACACACACACACACACACACACGGGCTGCCGGGGTCAGACCGTCATGAGTTCGACTCCTGGTCGTGAGTGCTGGTCCACAGTCATCCAGCTGTTCATCCTCCTCCATTGGTGGTTGACACGATGGGCATAACCTGTGTGTGTATGTGTGTATGTGTGTGTGTGTGTGTGTGTGTGTGTGTGTGTGTGTGTGTGTGCGTGTGTGTGTGTGTGTGTGTGCGTGTGTGTGTGTGTGCGTGTGTGTGTGTATGCATACGACCACCAAACATCCTCTATACCAGCCCTCTGTCGTCACCTCAGGCGCCCTCACACTGAAGCCTCACACTGAAGCCTCACACTGAAGCCTCACACTGAATCATCACACTGAAGCCTCACACTGAAGCCTCACACTGAAGCCTCACACTCACAAATAAAATCCCAGTAATGAGAGAAATGTCGACCATACACTGTCTACCAGACAATCTACCAGACACAGTCTACCAGACACAGTCTACCAGACAATCTACCAGACACAGTCTACCAGACACAGTCTACCAGACAATCTACCAGACACAGTCTACCAGACACAGTCTACCAGACAATTCTTTCTCTCGGCAGGAAAATGTGAGGGAGTGTGAGGAATGAGGCACTCACAGTTCTTGAGCGCTCAGACCTGTGTGAAACACAGGGTCATGAGTCATTCAGAACTGTGAGGCACTCAGGGTTATGAGGCTCTCAAAGTCACGAGGCTCTCAGAGATGAGGCACTCATAGCTGCTCGACATTCCGATCTGGGCGTCACTCACAGCTCTGAGGCACTTAGAGTTGTGAGGCACTCAGAGGCATGAGGCACTCAGAGGCATGAGGCACTTAGAGGCATGAGGCACTTAGAAGCATGAGGCACTCAGAGGCATGAGGCACTCAGAGGCATGAGGCACTTAGAAGCATGAGGCACTCAGAGGCATGAGGCACTCAGAGGCATGAGGCACTTAGAGGCATGACTGAATAATTCTGTGTGTTGACGAAGCTTTGAGATGATGAGGCAAACACTTGATACATGAGAGAGAGAGAGAGAGAGAGAGAGAGAGAGAGAGAGAGAGAGAGAGAGAGAGAGAGAGAGAGAGAGAGAGAGAGAGAGAGAGAGAGAGAAACACGACAGACGTCTGAAGATAACTCAATATATATAAAAGAGTGAATCCCACCCCAACTTGCTCCTTCCCCTCATTCTTCGCCGTCGTCAACAGTGCCGCCTCCAACCGCCAGATGTCTCTGCCTGACGGAGGGAAAAATAGACGACGTGGCATCTGCGGCGTCGGCGGGTAACAGGGCCAGTTGGTCTGCTGTGTTGGGCCGGTCACTTTCCTGTGGGGGAGGAGGGGGGGAAATTGGCCTGTGTGGAGGGGTAATTGGGGGGAAATTGGAGTGGGGGGGGAATGGGGGGAGGTTGGTGGCGATGGGGTTTTACGGTGAGAATATTTTCTCTGTTGTGTGTGTGTGAGAGAGAGAGAGAGAGAGAGAGAGAGAGAGAGAGAGAGAGAGAGAGAGAGAGAGAGAGAGAGAGAGTTAACAACCCAGGCAGGTGGTTCTTGCTGACACAGGCGAGGGCAGCCCAGGCAGACGCCGCCATCAGACAAAGCGAGACACAACAGCGAGACATACACGAGACCTCGAGGCCAAGCGGGCCAGCGTCCTCGTTACCGTTACTACCCCTGCTACCGTTACTACTACTGTTACTACTACTGTTACTACTACTGTTACTACTACCGTTACGGCCCCTACTACCGTTACTTCTACCGTTGCTGCTACCGTTAGGGCCCCTACTACCGTTACTTCTACCGTTGCTGCTACCGTTACGGCCCTTACTACCGTTACTTCTACCGTTGCTGCTACCGTTGTTCCACACCCAACGTGACAACTCCCCGTTACCCATCTCTCACCGTTAATCAATAATGTCATTAACTCACCCATTTTTAACTCCTCCCCCATTCTTCTTCTGGCGCTCGCCCCCTCCCCATTAATAATGGGTTCACTTGAAGTGTCAACAAGTCAAATGATGGTAATCAATCAATGTAATCTGATATCAGAAGAAGGTAAATAATAATTAATGTAATTTGATAACTAGTGAAGAATGAAGGAAGATCATTGTGATCATTGGCTTTGGTCTTATATCTGGCTACTGCTACATCTGCTCTGCCACTTTTGCTTTACCTTCTGTTTGTTATCTAAGTTATTATCTGGATTATATAGAAGTTATTTAGCTTTTTCTAGCTTTGGGGTTATACACTGTCATGTATGTTCGATTGCCTTATAGAAGTGTATTGTTTATCACTGCAAACACATACATATGTACACATAATCACGTACATACACACATACATACATACATACATATATACATACATACATGCTATCCCTCTGGCTACACTCAAACATACATAGCCACACACAGAACAAGGAACCACCACTCTCCTCACAACACATACACACAGCTGTATACCAAGACCTTCCAGGCACACACACACACACACACACACACACACACACACACACACACACACACACACACACATAGCACTGTCTTGCGTCCGAGGAACGATGTATCTTCGTGTGGGACGATATTCTTCAGGATAAAGTAAAGATACAAGGTGTTGGTGGGGACAGAAGCGATCTGACCTGGCTCAGGAGAAGGTCTCTTTGTTTTCGAGAGAGAGAGAGAGAGAGAGAGAGAGAGAGAGAGAGAGAGAGAGAGAGAGAGAGAGAGAGAGGGGACGGGGAGATGGTCCTGGGAGAGACGTGCTTGAGATAGACGGTCGCGAGACTGTGATCACTCCAGGTAGACGGGGTCATCTCATGCTCGGGTCAACGTTGTCTCAAGGGACACTTTGATGTGCAGTCTTTCCTCCGAGGCTAACTAGTTATGTGCTGGGCTCATGAGACGGGTGAGAGACGGGAGGGTCGTTGTGAGAGACGGGAGGGTCGTTGTGAGAGACAGGAGGGTCGTTGTGAGAGACAGGAGGGTCGTTGTGAGAGACAGGAGGGTCGTTGTGAGAGACGGGAGGGTCGTTGTGAGAGACAGGAGGGTCGTTGTGAGACAGGAGGGTCGTTGTGAGACAGGAGGGTCGTTGTGAGAGACAGGAGGGTCGTTGTGAAGAGACGGAGGGTCGTTGTGAGAGACGGGAGGGTCGTTGTGAGAGACAGGAGTGTCGTTGTGAGAGACAGGAGGGTCGTTGTGAGAGACAGGAGTGTCGTTGTGAGAGACAGGAGGGTCGTTGTGAGAGACAGGAGGATCGTTGTGAGAGACAGGAGTGTCGTTGTGAGACAGGAGGGTCGTTGTGAGAGACAGGAGGGTCGTTGTGAGACAGGAGGGTCGTTGTGAGAGACAGGAGGGTCGTTGTGAGAGACAGGAGGGTCGTTGTGAGAGACAGAGAAACTCACAATATGAGCGTGAGGGATCAGGTGGCAGGAAGACCTCCACACTGTCACAAACTTTACCAATCTTGGTCACCCACCAGGAACAGACCTCACGCCCAGGCCCCTTGTTCCCAGGGCAGGAGGCCCGTACACCTCTCCCAGGAGGCCCGTACACCTCTCCCAGGAGGGCCGTACACCTCTCCCAGGAGGCCCGTACACCTCTCCCAGGAGGCCCGTACACCTCTCCCAGGAGGCCCGTACACCTCTCCCAGGAGGCCCGTACACCTCTCCCAGGAGGCCCGTACACCTCTCCCAGGAGGCCCGTACACCTCTCCCAGGAGGCCCGTACACCTCTCCCAGGAGGGCCGTACACCTCTCCCAGGAGGGCCGTACACCACTCCCAGGAGGCCCGTACACCTCTCCCAGGAGGGCCGTACACCTCTCCCAGGAGGGCCGTACACCTCTCCCAGGAGGCCCGTACACCTCTCCCAGGAGGGCCGTACACCTCTCCCAGGAGGCCCGTACACCTCTCCTAGGAGGCCCGTACACCTCTCCCAGGAGGCCCGTACACCTCTCCCAGGAGGGCCGTACACCTCTCCCAGGAGGCCCGTACACCTCTCCCAGGAGGGCCGTACACCTCTCCCAGGAGGGCCGTACACCTCTCCCAGGAGGGCCGTACACCTCTCCCAGGAGGGTAGGAGCAGCCATGTTAAGAAGGCGGCTCTGGCAGGAGGGGGGAGACCATCGCTGGGGGCAGGAGGATCATGAATATTGAGTCAGGAGGAGGAGGAGGAGAGACATGACTTACCTCAGCCCTCTGGTAATATCTCAGTCCTCAGCCAGGACGACAGCAAGCAACCTTGTGTAGCTCTGGCTGGCTTAGAAATAACACCTGGCTGGTCCAGTGCCAGGCTGGCTGGTTCAGAGGCAGGCTGGCTGGTTCAGAGGCAGGCTGGCTGGGCCAGAGCCAGGCTGGCTGGTCCAAAGCCAGGCTGGCTGGTCCACGGCCAGGCTGGCTGGTTCAGAGCCAGGCTGGCTGGTCCAGAGCCAGGCTAGCTGATCCACAGGCAGGCTGGCTGGTTCAGAGCCAGGCTGGCTGGTCCAGAGCCAGGCTAGCTGGTCCACGGCCAGGCTGGCTGGTCCAGAGGCAGGCTGAATGGTCCAGAGCCAGGCTGGCTGGTCCAGATGATAGACCCATCAATCTCCATCAGGTCAGGTGATGGTGAGGGCCTCCCCACCAGCAGTGATGGGTATAGATGGAAGGGTAGATAGAGGCGTCTAACTCCATCTATCTCTCCTCCTTTATCTCTCTGTCAGCCTGTCCATTCATCTATACAGCTTTTATCATTTATCTCTCTCTGTCTCATCTTTCTGTCTATATTTTCATCCTCTTTATTTCTGTCTTGTTACTTATTTATTGGTTTATTCCTTCGTCTGATTATCTCTCCATCTGTTCAGCAATCTAACAGTCTATCAGCCTCTATTTGTCTATCCGACCATCTATCTATTTGCCTCTTTACCCAGATATTCATATTTCTGTCTGTCTTTCTCTTTACTCCTCCTCCTCTTTCCACCCCTTTATTCTTCTGTCTACCTATCCCTCTATCAGTTATTCTGATCTACTTACATGTCCGTCTAGCATTATGTATCGAGACGCACATGTCAACCATACGTCGACCTGACTCATGATGGTGAGGAAGAACTCCTCATGCGTTGGTCGACCTGACTCATGATGGTGAGGAAGAACTCCTCATGCGTTGGTCGACCTGACTCATGATGGTGAGGAAGAACTCCTCATGCGTTGGTCGACCTGACTCATGATGGTGAGAAAGAACTCCTCATGCGTTGGTCGACCTGACTCATGATGGTAGGGAGGTTGTGAGAAGATGAGACATGACCTGACTCATAATGGTAGGGAGGTTGTGGGAAGATGAGACATTGAGAGACGGTACAGAAGCGCACAGCTCAGCTGCTCCTGGGTGAGAGGAGGTGCCAGGTGACCCACTGCCCAGGAAGCGGTCCACAGAAGCAATTATAAAGAACTAACCAAAGTCTTGCGTGTACAGGATGGGACTCTCGAAGTCAAGTCCAGGGAATGGGATTGTAAGAGTTTAAGTGAGAAGTAAGGGAAGTTTGGGAGAGTGGGAGGTATGGGGAGTTTGGGAGAGTGAGAGGTATGTGAAGTTTGGGAGAGTGAGAGGTATGGGAAGTTTGGGAGAGTGAGAGGTAAGGGGAGTTTCAAAGACTTTGGAGACAGGAGGAAGTGAGAGCAATGGGGTGCTGGTTAAAAGGAGCAGAGCGATCTCCTTCCTGAGGGATTGGTTGCAGCCAAGTCTGCTCCCAGGAGGAGGAGAAAAGTTTGGATTTTTAGAAAGAGGCGAAATGGACGAGCAAGAATCAGAACTCACTCACACACACGCTTGGCTCTCTATCTATCGAATATCTATCTATCTATCCGTGTACTGCTCTGTCTTTCTGAATGTATGTATGGGGGCACTGCCTCAGTTCAGGGCAGGACACAGGGTCGGGGGCACTGCCTCAGTTCAGGTGATGGCGCAGGGTCCTGGTCGGTGTCACTGAACCCGTCTTTCCGTTGCACATCTGTAGCTGGTGGGTCACGGAATCCTTACGTAACAGGGTTCGCATCCCACGGATCATTAGCTCGAACCGTGACCTGGCTGGCCCAGGTTCCAATCCAAGTGTCACTGGCTTCATTCCTGGCGAGTATCAAGGAGGCCAGCCCAGCAGAACATTTTGTAAATCCAATTATAATTCTGTGTGGAACCCCGACACACGAACACAAGGCGCTTCTTACAGAAGATCTCATCTCTCACGATCGTGTGTTGTCTATTGCTTCATCTGATCATTTGTGGCAGCTCGTATATGGTTTCCAATCTTTTTTACTCATATGACATTATTCGTTTATCCTATAAATCTAATGATCGTTATATGAATCGAATGCCTTATTCTTGAACTTATTCTTAGAGTTTGAAATACCTTATTGTTACTGAAGAGTAACATGAATATGAAGAGTTAATACTTAGTCACATAGATACTAAACATATGCCCTTACATGATAATCCAAAGGCTGTTAAAGATAATGATGTAGATGTACAGACACAAGTAGATGTATTGGTACAATTTAGGATTAAAGATAACCTTGTTGACTATCTCCTGTTTGGGAAGATGTGGAGCTTGAAGAGGGACTGGTACCTTGAGACGAAGAGAGAGAGGGTGATCTTGGGGCCAGGCAGGTCGACCTGTGTTCACTGTGAAGTCTTCATGGTTGGCTGAGTCAGGAGGAAGCTGAGGGACGTAAACAAGGCCATAACATCAGTGGTTGACAGAGAGTAATGTTATCATGGGTCAACATCTCTCATGTACATGTAATGACACTCCCTCTCCTCTCTCTCTCTCTCTCTCTCTCTCTCTCTCTCTCTCTATATATATATATATATATATATATATATATATATATATATATATATATATATATATATATATATATATATATATATATATATATGGTATTATCGACCTTACCTACTAATTTGCTCTCCATGTGTGTGTGTGTGTGCGTGTTTACATCATCTGTATGTGGTAGTAACTGGGATGAAGGAAGACTTAAAAAGGACATATTGCAGGAGTCTGGAACACCTGCCTACTGACCAACTGTACTAATGCCCTCAACTGTTCCTCATCTTAATTGCCAATTGGCCATTTGCGATATCAATATCGTCAACAATGTTGACCTTCGACACGAGTTTACAAAGGAAATCTGCTCAGTGTAGCGAGTGACGGCTCAATTGAGGCTCCCCAGCTGCTGGTTCCCGTACAGCTACGACGGTCATCATACATCTGGTAGTGAGTGTCTGGGGACCAGAGAGATTGTCAGTTCTGTCGTGAGGTATGATAGATAGAGTGAACTGTGTCGTGAGGTATGATAGATAGAGTGAACTATGTCGTGAGGTATGATAGATATAGTGAACTATGTCGTGAGATGCGATAATTCTTGTACAGCTGGTAGAAATTTCTCAATAAAGAGGTAAGTTATCGTACCTGTGACAGTGATAGCCATCAGATATGGCAATTATCGTACAGTTAGTAAATATTGCGAAAACGGAATGTTGCCGTACAACTAGTGACACCTGGCGTCAAAATCTATGGTTACTGCATAGAATGGAGGGCCATGTTGTATAAATTGACAGTCATCGTACATCTGGTGATAAATATTTCCAAAGTGATAGTTCTTGTGTCGATATAATATCGCATAAACAGAAAGTTATCGTACATCTGGTGATAAGTGTTATCAGATGGGAGAGTCATCGTACAGCTGGAGGTTGGTGCGAGCAAGGATAGTTGTCGTACATCGGGAATAATTGTTGTTGGAATGGCCAATTATCGTACAACTGGTAATAATTGTTATTAGAACAGACGGTTATTATACAGTTGGTACAGAGTGTCGTTGAAAGGAATGATTATTGTGCAACTTTAAACAACTGGCGTCAGGAAGCTCGTTAACTATACGGTTAGTTCAACAGCCCTTAACCCCCCTGGTTACCTCGCTACGACCCGTGGGTGTTATGACCTGACCTTTAAGGGGTCAGGAAAAAGGTCAGGTCATGATCAAAGGTCGTGCCGTCATGCAGACATGACCAAGGAAGGATCCATGTCATCCAGTTCAGAAGACGTCTCCTCACATCAAGGCGTCGTACCACTTGTTCATAAGTGTCTAAGTGTCAGCACTTGTCTTGCTAAGTGTCTGGTGGTGTCGTATGAAGAATCTATTATCGTGCGTCTGGTAACGCTGCCGGAAGGCGGGGAAAAGGTCAGACATGAGAGGAGGGTGACTTAATACAGGCTATAATTAACTGTAGAGGTGTATACAGCTAGGGGGACATACAGATGTATACAGTAGGGGTATATACAGGTACATACAGTAGGGTGAGGAACATACAGGTGTATGCAGTAGGGATACATACAGGTGTATACAGTAGGGGTTCAGTGCAGGTGTATAACATAGTTTCGGTATCGAACAGTTGGCGTATACTGACAGTTATCCCACATCTGGCATGCTGCTAGAAAAAGAAAAGAAAGATAATTATCGTACATGTGATGAGAGGTGTCGAACCAACGGAACGGTTGTCGTACATTAGGAATAACTGATGTACACTAGACAGACGTACACACACACACACACACACACACACACACACACACACACACACACACACACACACAAACACAAACACACATTAAAGCGTGTATCTTTTCTCTCTGAAAATTTGATATGGAAATGATCACCTGCATCAACCACTGCCTTGATCTTTACCTGTGAGACATCTCTAGTGGCCTCTTGCTCTGTGTGTGTGTGTGTGTGTGTGTGTGTGTGTGTGTGTGTGTGTGTGTGTGTGTGTGGACATACTTGGTGAGCAATATTGTTTACAGTTTACGACTCTATGAATCACAACACAACTCACTATAGTATATTACATCACAACACTACACAACACAGCACAACACAACACAACACAACACAGCACAACACAACACAACACAACACAACACAACACAACACAACACAACACAACACAGCACAACACAACACAACACAACACCCCTAAACCTGCGACAAGACCCACAATCACTCTAATACGTAATACATCCTTCAGCACAACAGAACACTCTACAGTACATAATAACACCCTATAACACATCACAACACACTACAACCACACATCACAGCACCCTACAACCACACATCACAGCACCCTACAACCACACATCACAGCACCCTACAACCACACATCACAGCACCCTACAACCACACATCACAGCACACTACAACCACACATCACAACAATATACAACATGACACAGCCACATACACACAACAGTGAGCCTGGCACAAGGCAACCAATAACTGCCACATGACGTAACTGAACAACATTCCCTCACAACCAGTAATCATAACACAAGAACAACACTCCCTCACAACCAGTAATCATAACACAAGAACAACATTCCCTCACAACCAGTAATCATAACACAAGAACAACATTCCCTCACAACCAGTAATCATAACACAAGAACAACATTCCCTCACAACCGGTAATCATAACACAAGAACAACACTCCCTCACAACCAGTAATCATAACACAAGAACAACATTCCCTCACAACCAGTAATCATAACACAAGAACAACATTCCCTCACAACCAGTAATCATAACACAAGAACAACATTCCCTCACAACCAGTAATCATAACACAAGAACAACATTCCCTCACAACCAGTAATCATAACACAAGAACAACATTCCCTCACAACCAGTAATCATAACACAAGAACAACACTCCCTCACAACCAGTAATCATAACACAAGAACAACATTCCCTCACAACCAGTAATCATAACACAAGAACAACATTCCCTCACAACCAGTAATCATAACACAAGAACAACATTCCCTCACAACCAGTAATCATAACACAAGAACAACATTCCCTCACAACCAGTAATCATAACACAAGAACAACATTCCCTCACAACCAGTAATCATAACACAAGAACAACATTCCCTCACAACCAGTAATCATAACACAAGAACAACATTCCCTCACAACCAGTAATCATAACACAAGAACAAATGTAGATCAGACAGGAGAACATTATGGCCACAACACACACCTATGAGGCACTCAATGTTCTACTTAACAACCACTCGCTCATTAACAACCACTCGCTCATGAACAACCACTCGCTCATGAACAACCACTCTCTAATTAACAACCACTTGCTCATTAATAACCAGAGACGAAAATTAAACATCAGGAATCAGGAAACGAGGCTTGGAATATTACCACTTGGCCTGCCTGCCTTCATGACCGGGGAAAGAGAGAGAGAGAGAGAGAGAGAGAGAGAGAGAGAGAGAGAGAGAGAGAGAGAGAGAGAGAGAGAGAGAGAGAGAGAGAGAGAGAGGGGCAGAGGAAGGAGAGGCAGGGGGAGACAGAGGCAAGGTGGGGGGGGGTGTAGAAGCAGGGTGGGAGAGAGGCAGGGAGATGGGCAGCGTCAAGTGTTGTGAGTAACAGAGAGAGGTTGTATGTTGGTGGACTGGCAGCCAGCAGCTCACCTGTGGCTGAGTCAGGGGAGATAAGACAGCTACCTGGGCCGAGGGAGTGACACTTGACAGCCACTGAAGTGTTGGCTCACTGCCCAGCCATCACTATGCCTCCTAGTGCCCAGACGAGTTAGGTACCAGCAGTGGCTGCCAACGAGAAGGAGAGAGAGAGAGAGAAGGAAGGAAAGAGAGAAAGAGAGAAAGAGAGAGAGAAGAGTGGAGGGAGGAGAGTTAGTGGCGTGTGTACCTGGAGGAGGCAGGTACAGTGCGCCTCCAGGGCCAGGAAGGAGGCCTCCAGCACCAGCAGATACAAGACCGAGAGATACCAGCTGGAAATTGCCTCTCCGTTTTCTTCCTGTCTGGTCTGGAGGGGAGGCTCGGGAGGGGGAGGAGGAGGGGGGAGGGGGTGTCGTCGCGTTATGTGGGGGGTGAGGGAGGCGCCTTGCCTGGGAGTAGGCTCAGGGGGAGGGAGGGAGGGAGGGAGGTTAGATAACAGGATACCTGGTGGCTAATAACGAGGTGACCTGGTCAGTAACATAATAAGGAGGTGACCTGGTCAGTAACATAATAAGGAGGTGACCTGGTCAGTAACATAATAAGGAGGTGACCTGGTCAGTAACATAATAAGGAGGTGACCTGGTCAGTAACATAATAAGGAGGTGACCTGGTCAGTAACATAATAAGGAGGTGACCTGGTCAGTAAATAATTCGATGAATCGTAATAGGTAGATCTCGTGTTAGAAATAGGATAGCCAAAGGAAAAGGCACCTTCCCTCCCACCTCTCCCTCCGGCTCAACTGCCGGCAATAATGAGATTGGACAGAAGTACCATGTGGTTGGTACAATGGTCAAGTATCGACATGGAAGTTTTCTAGGAAAGTGTGAGTGTGGAGGTTGCGTATCAGTCTGACGTCATCTGCTCTGTGGGTCGAACATGACATCAGATAGAGAATAGTAATGACCCCGCCCCACCTGGTGACCACCCCCGCCCCACCTGATGACCACCCCCGCCCCACCAGATGACCCCGCCCCACCTGATGACCACCCCCGCCCCACCAGATGACCCCGCCCCACCTGATGACCACCCCCGCCCCACCAGATGACCCCGCCCCACCTGATGACCCCGCCCCACCTGATGACCACCCCCGCCCCACCAGACGACCCCGCCCCACCAGATGACCCCGCCCCACCTGATGACCACCCCCGCCCCACCTGATAACCACCCCCGCCCCACCTGATGAACACCCCCGCCCCACCTGATGACCACCCCCGCCCCACCAGACGACCCCGCCCCACCTGATGACCATCCCCGCCCCTCTAGATGACCCCGCCCCGCCTGGTGACGCCCGTAGCCCTGACCTTTGGTGACCTCATCACGAACCACTGTGACCAACATGGCGGCGACCTCTTGAATATATTTCAGCTTGATTATCAGGTTTGTAAACTTAAAACTTGTGGTTTAGTTTTATCAAAAGCTTAAGAGAGCTTATCATCCCGGTGTGAGTGGATGAAGTCTATAAAAAAGCTTTTGTTGATGAAACAATAGACTAAGAGAAGGTTCGGCTAATCTGTGTTTTAAGTACATCCCTTGGAATAAGTCTCAAAATAAAAGCCAGAGTCTGCTCAACACCAGGACAAAAGAGCATCACCTCCTTAATTATAGCTTAAGGTTCTCGATCCCACCAGGAGACAAAAGACCTTAATCATTTATAGATTATTTCAAGATCAAGTGAATCACTTCCTTTATAGATTTTTAGTTTAGCATCAGCAAGTCTGATCTTTTATTGATCAAGGTCCAGCAAGTGGAGTGATGAGATGGACCACACTGCTGCTGCTGCTGTCTGCAATCCTGGGGGCCAGGCTGGCCCAGGGGTGCGTCTTGTGGGGGTAGACTCGGCCACACACACACACCCGCTGCTCAGCTGCAGGAGTCAGTGGCGCTAACAAGACATGATGACAATGATTCTAAAAAATGATTATGATAAAACAATGGAGGGAGGGAGAGAGAGAGAGAGAGAGAGAGAGAGAGAGAGAGAGAGAGAGAGAGAGAGAGAGAGAGAGAGAGAGAGAGAGAGAGAGAGAGAGAGAGAGAGAGAGAGAGGAAAGATGTATTAATGATTATTTCATCAAAATAATGATACCCGGGTGTGTAGCCTACCCTATCCAGGTGTGTAGCCTGCCCTAGCCAGGTGTGTAGGCTACCCTAGCCAGGTGTGTAGCCTACCCTTGCCAGGTGTGGAGTCTCTCTCTCTCTCTCTCTCTCTCTCTCTCTCTCTCTCTCTCTCTCTCTCTCTCTCTCTCTCTCTCTCTCTCTCCACTCCTGTGTACCTCCTCGTGTACAGAACCCTCGTATTACTGCGCGGGTCCAGGATGAGTCCTCTCCCTACACCTGCCCGGGACCAGTTTGTCCCATCCTCTCCTAGCCTTTACCCTCCTCCCCCCAGCAGGCAATTAGCGCTCATCTGCCTCACGGGATCCTTAACAAGGCAGACCCTGAGAATTACCTAAGCATCCGCGACAGATACAAAACAGAGGTAAGAAGCTTATGCATCATTAGATACAACTCTATTTTCCAGACGAGCTCATGTCGTGAGATCCTGTTGTTCTGTGATCAATTTTGTCTTGTTGATTATTCTGTTCAAACCAGCGGTTAATCAGACCTATTGTGTACAGCAGGTAATTACGTGCGTAATGGGGCGCACAACCTTAGTTTATTGTGATTAATCGTGGGACGTGGGACGAGGAAGGGTGAGGAGGAAGGTAGGGCATGGGCGCGAAAGATAAAATGAGAGAGAGAGAGAGAGAGAGAGAGAGAGAGAGAGAGAGAGAGAGAGAGAGAGAGAGAGAGAGAGATAATGGCATAAAGAAGAACAGTGAAGATGTAAGAGTGTGAACGATGATGTCTGTAGGTTCTCTCCCCTGGTGTCCCCGGGTCTAGTGTGTGGCACTGTTCTCTCCCCTGATGCCAAGGTTTTCGCCCCAGATTCCAGGGGTGGCTCTGCTCTCCCCCCTGGCGCCACAGTTTTCCCTCTGAGTGAAGGTTCAGTTGGCTGGGATCTTATGGTGACAACATTAATGGGTTGCAAGTGTCCCAGGGGGGGACCTCTTGTCTCACCGAGGACATCCCCAACATCAAAGTAAACAAACATAATCCCTCATCCTCTATAGAACAAAAGACTGTGAAGATATGACCTACGCCTGAGAGACTCCTCTCGTCACACAGGATCTGACTCCCTTTAAGGATCCCTTTTATTCTCACTTTAGAAATTAAGAGACTATAGAGTATTCATCTGCAACCTTAAAGATAACCTTAAAGATAAGGATTGGAATTCATTTTCTACTGGGATATCAAAGTGACTTAGAACTACTTCACTTTCAAATGACGTATCGGCTCAGCCACACGTACAGCCTCATACCAGTCTGTGTTCTCTGTATGAATGCCAACACCTCTGGTCTGAGGGTCAGGGAGACAACACCTCTGGTCTGAGGGTCAGGGAGACAACACCTCTGGTCTGAGGGTCAGGGAGACAACACCTCTGGTCTGAGGGTCAGGGAGACAACACCTCTGGTCTGAGGGTCAGGGAGACAACACCTCTGGAGCTACCAGACCACAGAAAGAAGACGAGAGGAGGGATCCCCACCTGCACAGGTCTGAATCAGCCGAACACAAACGAAGACTTGAACATGTTGCCACCGTCAGGGACAACATGGCCCTCTAACCCAACGCGGAGGTTGTGGTACTGCTCCAGGAGAGTGAGGCTCCAGCCTCCCGCAGGGGAGACTCTCCCGGCCCACCTGGTAAAAGAAGGTTCAGTTTTGCAAGAGAAGATTGAGAGGCCTGGCAGTGGGAGCCGGACCGCACGCAGTGAGCTGCCCGGGGCGTTAATGAGGGAGGTGGGCCTCTCCAGCCTCGATGGTAAACAGAGAAAACTCATGTTGCAGCAGATCAGCCCTGGGCTGAGGCAGGAGGGGTAACGCTCGACCGCTGCACAATTGTAACCTTCCAGTCCTGCAGACGTGAGGTTCCAGTCCTGCAGACGTGAGGTTCCAGTCCTGCAGACGTGAGGTTCCAGCCCTCGAGACTGGAAAGGAAGTGTTCAGGGGGATTCCTCTGCCACAACACTTGCCTCAGTTGCCGCAAGATCCATGGAATTTGCAGCGTTTGATTGGCGTTGTGGTTGAGGTTCGTTCTCCTCTGCCGGAGGGGAGAAGACCTCGGTGTGCCCCGCTGTTGACCATACGGTCGAACTTGTTCAATATAGATGGAGTGTCTGGAGTAGTTGACGTACTCCTCAGCTGGCAGTGTTGTGCATCTTGAAGGGCGTCATATTCCCGGTCGGTGGAGGCGACCGACCGAGAAACTCTCCTGAAGAAGAGGATGATAATGATGGTGGCAGGAAGCCGAGGTTCTTCATCATCTCCGCTATATCATTATTGACACAGCGATAATCTCCTCCTTCACAGCACAAGCGGAACCCCTAACGGCGGGGTCTTCCCCCAGCAGGAGTGACCCAGCATGGGGTCACCAGTGCCGGGTCGTCCCCCAGCAGGAGTGACCCAGCATGGGGTCACCAGTGCCGGGTCGTCCCCCAGCAGGAGTGACCCAGCATGGGGTCACCAGTGCCGGGTCTTCCCCCAGCAGGAGAGTCTTGGCTCAGTGAGGAGGCTGCCGGATGAAGTGCAGGTACGTCGGTCGTACACACCCATGTGCTTGATGCCCGACCAGGTCATGACCCTTGACTCTCTCTCTCTCTCTCTCTCTCTCTCTCTCTCTCTCTCTCTCTCTCTCTCTCTCTCTCTCTCTCTCTCTCTCTCTCTCTCTCTCTCCACACTAGACCCTCATAATGAGGTGGGAGTCCAGGTATATGGGAGACTCGTCCGCTGTTGTGAGAGGCCCTCATCCTCCCCCGAGTGTGAGAGGATAAGGGCCTTATGAGTGGCACTTGAGCCTGCCCCACAGTGCCTCTGGAAGCTGAGGGTTGAGAGGGGTGGGTGGCGGCTGGGGGGGTCGGGCTGTGGCCAACACAGACACACAGGAAACCGAATGATGGTCTGAAGATAAGGGAAAATGTGCTAAACGTGAGGAGAGAAAAGAAATTAGTGAGCAAGAGAGAAGCAGTGGATTATGGGAGTAAATTAAACAAAGACAATAATGAAAGTTAATCAACGTTGCTCAGAATGATGCTCAGACCACGTCAAGACCTTGACCCGAACCACAAGGGTCAGGTCAAAGGTTGAGACATCATACCCGTGGGTCGTGTCGTCATGCAAGAAGATGAAGGTTTGTAACGTTATAATACTTTTACGTTATTTTTCTCCTAATATCCTGAAGCTTAACATGTCTGACTCTATCTTTGTCATTCAAAAAATATATGAAAAATGTTGGACCACTTAACATGTGTTAGCAACGTTGCAGGAAGCAGTAAGGTGAGTTGACCCTCATGAGAAAGAACCACAATGTATGAAGTCATCGTCATTATAAATTCGCCATAAAAACATCGTGAACTTTGTCAAACTATTCATAATTCTGTATACCATTACCAAAGTTATAATGACCAAGTCTCGTTGATCATGGTCAAGATAATGTTCAGATAAGCTGTACAGATCATGTTCCAGTCTCCAGCAGCTGTCACGAAAACCATATCAGATATTCCACACTTGAGCCATGTCTGTGACCTGACATTACTGGAAGAGAAAAGAGAAAATCTTGCTCCTCTGTGCCACGCCTGCAGTAGCCCCTCACTCCTCTGTGCCACGCCTACAGTAGCCCCTCACTCCTCTGTGCCACGCCTGCAGTAGCCCCTCACTCCTCTGTGCCACGCCTACAGTAGCCCCTCACTCCTCTGTGCCACGCCTACAGTAGCCCCTCACTCCTCTGTGCCACGCCTGCAGTAGCACCCTCACTATAGATCAAGAAAACATCTTAACTGAATCTAAAACATCAGCGAAACAGAACAGAGAAAACGTCATGTGGAATTTTTCTCAAAAGAAAAGAAGAAAAATGAGAAATGATAAGAAATACGTTTTGCAGGCCAGCTGTCAGACGCCCATGTTGTACCCACACACTGCCTAGCTGGCGACTCTGCTCATAATGATATGCACAACTCACAACCCATTATAGAAATACTCACAACCATCGCTCAGCTCTACTAGTAACCCCCCCTCCCCCCCTACAGCAGCCTCCATGAATATTCATGAGGTCGCACCATAATCGTAGAATACCACACCATCTGTCATGCGCTACATAATGTAGCACATACCATCCACAACTTGACATTAAAACCACAACCACAAAGTTGTTCATTCGGACACTCGCAACCCGGATATACATAATGAAAACTTTACGTAATTCTTCTAAAGGAAAAGGATGTGTGGGTTAGACCTTACCAGGAGCACCTGGGTTGTATGCTGGAATGTTGGCACTAGGGTCATAACAAGCCGCTGTCATGACCTTAACGTAGTAACCAAAGTCATTCCCTATCATCACTTCGTTACAATCATTCCGTTTTCTTTCGCACTTCCACACCAACACGCGAAAAAATTATTGGCAAAAATTTATTACAAAAAAAAATCTAATTTGTTCGTTATACTCCGAACGTAAAAATCTTTTTATAACGTCAGAAGATAACTCGCAGTTGGTCGCTATGTTAAGAACCATCAAATTACGAGCCATTGATGTCGGCCAGATCAGATATTCGCCAGATCAAATATTCGCCAGATCAAATATTCGCCAGATCAAATATTCGCCAGATCAAATATTCGCCAGATCAAATATTCGCCAGATCAAATATTCGCCAGATCAAATATTCGCCAGATCAAATATTCGCCAGATCAAATATTCGCCAGATCAAATATTCGCCAGATCAAATATTCGCCAGATCAAATATTCGCCAGATCAAATATTCGCCAGATCAAATATTCGCCCAAAAACATATACTCGATCATTTGTTGTCAAGACAATGCTAAATGAGGAGAGAGAAAGTGAGAGGAGAGGGAGAGGGGTGAAGAGAGAGAGGAGAGGGAGCAGGGAGGGGAGAGGGGAGAGGGAGAGGGGTGAAGAGAGAGAGGAGAGGGAGCAGGGAGGGGAGAGGGGAGAGGGCAGGGGAGAGGGGAGAGGGGCGAGGGGAGAAGTGAGTGTCTGAACTTTAGGGAAATGCCATCCTCTCCAGAATTACCATTATGTGAGGTGCGTGCTGGGTGAGGGAGGGAGGGGAGAGGGGAGGTGAGAGAGGAATGGGAGAGTAGCGGGATGGAGAGGATGGGAGAGGAATGAAAGGGAAGCAAGAAGACTTGGGGGAGACAGAAGTAGGATGGAAGGGGTGGGAAAGGAGAGGGGAAAGAGAGAGGAAAGGAGTGGGGTGATAGTAGAGATGAGTGAGAGGGAGGGAGAGGTCTGGGAGAGCAATTGCTTTACTGAAATGATTTGTTGACCTTATGACCCTTCCTGACCTTATGACCCTTCCTGACCTGAGTGAGAGTGTAGAGTGAGTGTCATCCACCTGAGTGAAAGTGTGGATGAACTTCGTCTGTGAGTGCGACGTGTCAAATCCAGCCACAGTGAACCTGCTCCCCGTTTTCTTTCGATCAATAATTCGCGTCATACACTATGTCACGTGACATGTTTGTTGTGTTCTCGTGTGGCAGTGTTTACGCCTGCGTCTGTCGAGGATCGTCCAGCTGAGGGTGATGGTAAGGGCTGCTGACCTGCTGTACCCAGGGGTCAGGGGTCAGGGAGGGGGGGGTGGACAGGCTCCTCTCCATCAGAGGGAGGAGACATGAGGGTCAGAGGGAGGAGACATGAGGGCCAGAGGGAGGAGACATGGGGGCCAGAGGGAGGAGACATGAGGGTCAGAGGGAGGAGACATGAGGGTCAGAGGGAGGAGACATGAGGGCCAGAGGGAGGAGACATGAGGGTCAGAGGGAGGAGACATGAGGGCCAGAGGGAGGAGACATGAGGGTCAGAGGGAGGAGACATGAGGGCCAGAGGGAGGAGACATGAGGGCCAGAGGGAGGAGACATGAGGGTTAGAGGGAGGAGACATGAGGGTCAGAGGGAGGAGACATGAGGGTCACAGGGAGGAGACATGAGGGTCAGAGGGAGGAGACATGAGGGTCAGAGGGAGGAGACATGAGGGTCAGAGGGAGGAGACATGAGGGTCACAGGGAGGAGACATGAGGGTCACAGGGAGGAGACATGAGGGTCAGAGGGAGGAGACATGAGGGTCAGAGGCAGGAGACATGAGGGTCAGAGGGAGGAGACATGAGGGTCAGAGGGAGGAGACATGAGGGCCAGAGGGAGGAGAGGAACATGGCAGTCATGACACAGACAAGGGAAGGCAAGGGAGAGACAGAGACTGTAGCCTGCAGGACAGACTGCGAGACAGATCGAGACAGTGATGTAGCCAGCACCACCAGGATATGAGGAGGAGGAGAGATAATAGTGGTGGTGGAGAGACAATGAGAGATGAGAGATAAGCAGGGGAGTGGGTTGGGTTCGGGGGGGAGGTTGGCTGGGGTCTGGGGAGGTGGTGGTGGTGGAGGTGATGGTGGAGGTGATGGTGGAGGTGGTGGTGATGGTAGTGGTGGTGGAGGTGGTGGTGGAGGTGATGGTGGTGGTGATGGTAGTGGTGGTGGAGGTGGTGGTGGAGGTGGTGGTGGAGGTGGTGGTGGTGGTGGTGGAGGTGATGGTGGTGGTGGTGGTGGAGGTGGTGGAGGTGGTGGTGGAGGTGATGGTGGAGGTGATGGTGGAGGTGGTGGTGGTGGAGGTGGTGGAGGTGGTCGGGGGGGGGGGGGGGGAAGACTCGCCAGCATCAGGTCACCATGGCAACGGGGACGCTGCCTGGAAGAGCCACTAATGGTACAACACGTCAGCCTTGTCTCCCGCGTTAGCCACGTACACGCCACGCGACCACACACGCCCTTCCAGGCACACGCCACGCACTCTCTGCCACGTACACGCACGCCCCTTGAGCCAAGGCCGCGTCCCCAGGTGCCCACGCCCAGGTGGCTGGTCCTGCAGTGCTCACAAGCCTCTGTAACAAGTCCTGTTGTGCTCGATAGTTTCAAACTTGCAGTGCATGACGAGCGTTGCACACGGGGTGTTGCACTCACGACAGTGAGAGAGGATACCACGTCCTCAGTACAGTGTTACAGTGACCACAGCTACACTGTCAGTGTTACAGTGACCACTGCTACACTGTCAGTGTTACAGTGACCACAGCTACACTGTCAGTGTTACAGTGACCACAGCTACACTGTCAGTGTTACAGTGTAGCCAGAACTCGTCCTCGTGTAGACAGAACGGGTCCTCAGTGTACCAGCCAGTGTGACCAGGTTCTGGTGTTCAGTGTTACCATCAGCAGTGTCCGGACGAACATGACATGATCTGTCTATAGTGAAGGTGAGCGTCAGGTGCCTCACTGCCCATCTAGGTCACTGTCTGGCAGCCCAGGTGGCACTTCCCCGTCAGTGGGGCTGGTTTACGTCGACGATTCTCCACGACCCTACACCATTATCAGACGACCCCACAACCCAGCAGAACCCCTCGTTGACCCTCCAGACCAGTTGAAACGAGCGGTGAGCCGCCCAGACGACAGGTCATCCTCCACGAGAGAAGTGGTTGAGATGGAGGTGTGGCAAGCCAGGTCCCTCACCACAGAGACGGCAAGTTACGCAACCCCTGACAAGCCTACAGCTGAGCCTGGCGTCTACTGCTACGCCCTCAAGACGACCGCGGGCGACGGACGCGCCTACTGCAGCCACAGGACGGAGCACGACCCTGGGGGTCAGCCGGGGGGCGACGTGTGCCAAGGGTCGGTGCCACAGGAGACCAGCCAGTACGACTACCCACCCAGCGAGGCGTTCCCCTCCCTGCCTGGGGTCGTCCCTCCCTGGTACTACTACGCCAGTACCAGCACCTTACCGAAGCGGCCCTTATACCCAGGCACGCCGAGGCTAGCAGAGGCAGGGGCTGCTGGGGCAGGAACAACCACAGAGGCAGGAAGAACTGCAGCTGCCGTCGGCAGGACAGCAGCACCGCCACCGCCACCTCCCCCGGTTGTGACAGCACCACCAGTGGCAGCAGCAGCAGCAGCAGTAGTAGCAGCAGCAGCAGCTGCTGCAGCTGCCCCCGGCGGTCCCTTCGTTAACGGGTCGTGGGTTGGGGCTCCGGGCCCGCGCCGCAGCCGCCGGCGGTACCAGCTGTGGCGGGAGTCGCGTCAGTTTCTTGACTCGTATTACTATGACAGGCGCGGGCGGGGGGCCACCCTGCAGCCCCGCCCTCAGGTCCTCCCCACGCAACCGCCGCCGCCGCCGCTGCTGCCGCTCCTTGACCTTCCCGACGGCGGAGGGGCTTCGGGGGGCGCGAGCAAAGCCCCGCCTCCCCTCCTGCCCCTGACGGAGGCGGCCGGGAGCCATCCTGCGCCACACCACCTGTACCACCACCAGGCGACGGACGCCCGCCCTCCCCCAGACCTCCTGCCCATGGGTGAGACTCCTCTTGGAGGCCAGCCTCCGTCCAAGGTCAAGACTCATCTCCCGCGACACTTCCAGTCCCTACCAGAGGTGTCGCAAGCCGGCCTGCCCCGACACTCGCTCCTGTGCCAACACCGCCACGACCTGCAGCCTGGTAGCACGCACCCCTACCACCACTACCTCCACTACCACCTCCAGCTCTCGGGCAGTGGAGGTGACCCTCGATCCAGCGTCAGGTACCCACATCCCCCCTGCCCCCACCGACCTCCACAGGTCAGCCATCCCCCCGTCCACCTCCCGCCTCTCTCATCAGCTGAGGTGAGGGATCGACACGCTAGAGCCGCCTTCCTCAGGGACCTTTACCACCCTCAGTGACTGAGGACAGTCATAGAGCGACGCTCTGTCTCCAGTAAGGTCCCCAGATGTAATGGTTGTTAGGTCTCCCTACAGTAGACGATGATATATAGGACACCAAGTGGGGTGGAAGACAGTAGATAGGTCCCCACGTGTGATGGGAACATGTACATAGGTCCCCACATCGTAGACGATGAGATAGGTAGGTCACCACGTGTGGTGTAGGGTAGTGAGGATAGGTGGCCGTGTATATAGGATGGTGAGTACCATGATGGTAGTAGACAGGTCCATGTATGTGGTGGAGGATGGTGAGTCGGTCTCTATGTGATGGCAGAGAGATTCTTCATCCATTATGTGCTCCAGTGCTATATGAGATGGTAATATACGTGTTGTGAGAGCCTGACTCATCACATAGTGTTGTGAGAGCCTGACTCATCACATAGTGTTATGAGAGTCTGACTCAACACATAGTGTTGTGAGAGCCTGACTCATGACATAGTGTTGTGAGAGTCTGACTCATCACATAGTGTTGTGAGAGTCTGACTCATCACATAGTGTTGTGAGAGTCTGACTCATCACATAGTGTTGTGAGAGTCTGACTCATCACATAGTGTTGTGAGAGTCTGACTCATCACATAGTGTTGTGAGAGCCTGACTCATCACATAGTGTTGTGAGAGTCTGACTCATCACATAGTGTTGTGAGAGCCTGACTCATCACATAGTGTTATGAGAGTCTGACTCATCACATAGTGTTGTGAGAGCCTGACTCATAACATAGTGTTATGAGAGTCTGACTCATCACATGGTGTT